>NC_064307.1:44261626-44331458 GCF_023373825.1 Bactrocera dorsalis
CTTCCGGAGCGTGGCGCATCTTCGACCACCTCTACACCAGAACAAAAACGTTGAAACCATCGTTGTGCGGTGGAAATGGAAACTGTATCGGGTCCATAAACTGCACAATTTTTATTGGCGGCTTGAGATGCATTTTTGCCTTTATCGTAGTAGTACTGTAAAATATGCCGTATTTTCTCTTTATTTTGCTCAATGTTTGCGCTATAACTCACGAACGACTTAAAAGAAACGATAATCAAACACGTGTTAGCGCGTGAAATGAACTTTCCAAAAAGGTATAGCATGACCCGATGCGACTAAAACTAGAACTACGCGCTTTCAGCGCAAACTAGCGAAAATACCGCAAGACTTTTTTGACAACCCAATATGTATGTATACCAAGAGCCCTTAAGCCTTGATGGATAGTTTCTAAAATAAGCAGCTTATCTATATAATTTCTGTACTACGTATATACTCATACATATATACATTAGGGAACTCCATAATAAAATTAGTCTCCTCGCCAATAATTACCAATATTTTTATTAACTGTATTATTTTTTGAACGTCCCTAAACTTATTGCTTTATGAAATACGGCTGTCTTTAGTTTCAAAATTTATAGACTGAAAAATTCGACATATAACAGCATTTGTTTTGACTTCATATACTGTCTTTGCTTAAAAAAATTAGGCAGGCTTTTTATAAATAATGTTTTTATAATGTTCTCAAAAAGTTTTTCTTTAGTTTTCATCCGAAATTTTAATATTCTTCTGATATGTTTATAAAAATTCTTCGGGAGCATATATTCTCTGACCAATGTTCGAAAATTTTATATTTTTACTTTTTACATTTATTCTCTATATCATCTTTGCTTGACATAGTATCACAAACCAGTCACTGTGGTCGGAATCTTATTCAACACCATTGAATGAGGTTTGTCTTCTTTTCTATGATAAATACTGTAGCCTCCTGAACTTATTTAGATATTCAGTGCATGTGGATTTATGAAATCACAACATTTTTTAATCGTTACAAAAACATTTCTTGTCAATGACATTGAAAACAACAACAAGTAAACAACAACAAGCGCAATTTACCATTTAACCTAATGTGTTTCGTATATATGTAAATATATGTCTTCTTCTTCTTTACTGGCGTAGACACCGCTTACGCGATTATAGTCGAGTCAACAACAGCGCGCCAGTTGTTTCTTCTCTTCGCTACGTGGCGCCAATTGGATATTCCAAGCGAAGCCAGGTCCTTCTCCACTTGGTCCTTCCAACGGAGTGGAGCTCTTCCTCTTCCTCTGCTTCCCGCGGCGGGTACTGCGTCGAATACTTTCACAGCTGGAGTGTATAACGGCGCGGGTGTTGAGACCGATGATATCAATATCATCAGCATACGCCAGCAGCTGTACACTCTTATAAAAGATTGTACCTGCTCGATTAAGTTCCGCAGCTCGAATAATTTTCTACAGCAGCAGATTGAAGAAGTCGCACGATAGGGCGTCGCCTTGTCTGCAACCTCGTTTGGTATCGAATGGCTCGGAGAGGTCCTTACCGATCCTGACGGAGCTTTTGGTTTTGCTCAACGTCAATTTACACAGCCGTATTAGTTTTGCGGGGATACCAAATTCAGACATCGCGGTATAAAGGCAGCTCCTTTTCGTGCTGTCGAAAGCAGCTTTGAAATCGACGAAGAGGTGGTGTGTGTCGATTCTCCTTTCACGAGTCTTTTCCAAGATTTGGCGCATGGTGAATATCTGGCCGGTTGTTGATTTACCAGGTCTACCAGACTGATAAGGTCCAATCAGTTTGTTGACGGTGGGCTTTAATCTTTCAAACAATACGCTCGACAGAACCTTATATGCGATGTTGAGGAGGCTTATCCCACGGTAGTTGACGCAGATGGTGGGGTCTCCTTTTTTATGGATAGGGCATAGCACACTTAAATTCCAATCGTTGGGCATACTTTGGTCCGACCATATTTTGCAAAGAAGCTGATGCATGCACCTTATCAGCTCTTCGCCGCCGTGTTTGAATAGCTCGGCCGGCAATCCATTCGCCCCTGCCGCTTTGTTGTTTTTCAGGCGGGCAATTGCTATTCGAACTTCTTCATGGTCGGGCAATGGAACGTCTGCTCCATCGTCATCGATTGGGGTATCGGGTTCCTCTTCTCCTTGCGTTGTGCGTTCACTGCCATTCAGCAGGCTGGGGAAGTGTTCCCTTCATAATTTAAGTATGCTCTGGGCATCGGTGGCTAGATCACCTTGGGTATGGAATCTACAAGAGTATGCTCCGGTCTTGAAACCTTCTGTAAGCCGCCGCATCTTTTCGTAGAACTTTCGAGCATTACCCCTGTCGGCCAGCTTATCAAGCTCTTCGTACTCACGCATTTCGGCCTCTTTCTTTTTCTGTCTACAAATGCGTCACGCTTCCCTCTTCAACTCTCGGTATCTTTCCCATCCCGCACGGGTTGTGGTCGATCGTAACGTTGCGAGGTAGGCAGCCTGTTTTCTCTCCGCTGCGACACGGCACTCCTCGTCGTACCAGATGCTCTTTTGCACTTTCCGAAAACCAATGGTTTCGGTTGCAGCTGTACGTAAGGAGTTTGAAATGCCGTCCCACAGTTCCCTTATACCGAGTTGTTGACGAGTGCTTTCAGAGAGCAGGAGTGCAAGCCGAGTGGAAAATCTTTCGGCTGTCTGTTGTGATTGCAGCTTCTCGACGTCGAACCTTCCTTGTGTTTGTTGGCGTGCGTTTTTTGCTGCACAGAAGCGGGTGCGAATCTTATCTGCAACAAGATAGTGGTCCGAGTCGATGCTAAGACCTCGGAGCGCACGCACATCTATCACAACATGATCGAACTGGTTGGTGGTTTTTCGATCCGGAGACAGCCAGGTAGCTTGATGTATTTTCTTATGCTGGAATCTAGTACTACAGATAACCATATTTCGGGCCCCGACGAAGTCGATTAGCCTCAACCCATTTGGGGATGTTTCCTCGTGGAGGCTGAATTTACCGACCGTAGTGCCAAAGATACCTTCTTTGCCCACCCTGGCGTTGAAGTCGCCAAGCACGATTTTGACATCGTGGCGGGGGCAACTTTCATAAGTGTATGTATATGTATGTATGTATAAAATAAATGTGTGGCAGCTACCATTGGCTTTGACCAATACTAGTGGGAACAAAGTTAGTAGGAAAAATATGTCCGCGTAGGTGTTTCCTTTAAAACTTATCGCATTTCCAACAAAAAAAAGAAACATAGACAAAATAAGAGCGCCAAATAGTATAATAGTTCATACTTGTTGTTTTTTGCTTCGGAGTCAACTTCAATTGCAGCAGCCCAGTATTGCTATGCCTCTTCACAGGCCCCAGCATACCTATATACATATATATTTGTATCTCCATCCATATCCATCGCTTGGCACTGTGGCACCTCGCTTTCAGGCCTCCAAGGTATTCTTTTAAGTAGGCCGCTGTGCGCTGATGTATTTTTGTTTCGTGTAGTTATCGGATATTTAAGCACTGTCAACAACTTTTCAACTTAAGCTGCTTATGTCACACATCCACAAACAAAGAAGCATAACTGTAAGTCCATGCATAAGTATAAATTCGGTTGTGTGGCAAGCCGAGAAAATGTTTTCCAGCATCAAGGCGCTACTTAATTTTATACTGTTGACAAGTGTACTGTACGGTTTGCAGCTGCTTCTTCTTCTTCAACTGTCCTCCCATATATTTTGGCTAAGTCTTCACCAAGTGTGGCGTACTAATGCCACTGCCAAGCCGGTTGCTTTTAAGTTTGTTGTGGGATGTGTTTACGGATATGTTGGAATGTGTTTGCTTTTCCGTTAGTTGAAAACGTTTTGTATTGTTGTTGTTGTTATTTCCTTTTCTTAGCAAAATAATGTTAATATTGTCTCGTAAGTAGAACATTTAAATTTTGGCTTGTTTTTGTTTTGTTTTATATCGTCAAGTTCTCTGAATTTCTAAGAGGTAAGGAGAGCAGAAAAGCACAGAGGCACCAGGCAGTTAGAACAACAATTGTAATTTTTACTTTGGTTGTTTATTTGGTGTAAGGCAATCATCGAATTCATGTCATTATTGTCTAAAGAATCTAATTTGTTGTTGTTTTTGATCGGATTTCGCTCAATTCTTTTGGGACTACAAACAAAATCAAGTAATTTGCGCAATAGAATCCCAAAATGGCTTCAAGTTTTGATTATATCAGACATTTCGAAAATTAAGAATCGTTTACTAATCCAGAAGCTTTGTCCAGCGTTTGCCCATATTCTGGTGTACCACTCAGATTGGCGGAACTTTGAAGGTTTGAAACAGCTGTTATATTTTAAGATTATAGGCGTTATGTGAAATGGATCATGAACCTATGGTGTAGAAGTGTTTACCTGATTAACAAAAGTTGAATGAAAATATTGATGCACAGATATTATAACGCGATTTTTCGGTTTTCATCAGCATTATTTAAAAGGCTTTGATCCTTTTCTCAGAAATTATCATACATTTATATGCTGGGGCAAACCTTTTCAAACATAGATATTCTAAAGATCCAAGACATGTTTTAGCACGCTTTACTTGTAATGACTGTAAGTTTGTGGAAAATGGTCGGTAGAAACAATACTTGCATATTTTTCACTTTATATTTTTATGAGAATAAGACCTGAGTCTTTTATTAGTCAAGCATTGTAATTGGAGTAAGGTAATTATCTATAAACACTTGTCTCTTTTGTTTGTATCGGCAGAAAGCATAAATCTAACAATTTGTTTAACGTTGACGGTTCTTGGACGTATTAAAATTTGAGTGCAATCCGGTGCGAAGATCTGACAGTTCTTGTAAGCCCTCGTTGTAAATTTTATATTGCGCTTTCATAATTTAAAGAATTACCATTCAGAAATCTTATAAGTGTTTAAACCTCGCCGAATATTTAGCACATCCCGCTTGAAGCGCTTATTATGTCCATCTTAATATCTACATGACTTTAAGAAGAAGTATGCCTAAAAATATGTAACTGTTTCCGAATAGGTTTCGGTACTGAGTTCGGTCAGTCATGATGGCCTTTTGAGCATATTTATGAGGCATTTAAGAAATAATTCTAGCTGAAAATGAAATATTTTGCATGTTCTACTGGTTCATTAACTTACTGAAAAAGCTTTTGGGTCATTCATGCGAACCGCGGTGAATTTTCGAATTTTTATAAGAGAAAGAAGTAACAAAGCAAGATGTTTTATACATCATATGGTAATATTGTCATTCATGATCATGACATTGACATATGCATGTTCATCACACGCGCTGCGTTTGACTGGTTGAACTTCCTTTGCTTGCGAGCCGCCGATGACAAACGCAACTGAGAAAATAATGTTAATTAAATTGTTAATGTATAAAAATTGTAATTATTTTAATTGGAATGAATGGACCAGTTGAGAAGACAAAGCAAGAACAAAAATTACAGATGACAAAGTATATATTAAGTATGCGTAAGAATAACAATAAAGATTGAACTAAAGAATTGGTCAAATTGATGACATCAGTTTCTGGTGGATGGAAATAAAAGCATCAGAAAAACAGAAGCAACCAAAATATTGTGTAATAAAGACATATCTACATATATGGAAATATATAAACATAACACCACACTTGAGAAAATGCGAATAAACGGAGATATGTAAACCCATCTGTATATGTACATCAACATGCCTTCATATGAATGGCCTATAATTATACGCCTATGCATATCTATATCTTTATCTGTATGTGGACTTAATAAAAGAAAATGGTTAATTAACGCAACAAACCAGATGCGCAACAATAAAGACGACTTTAGTGTATAACAACAGAACATTTCACATACCATTTGTAACAGTTGAATGAAAAAGTTATATTAAAAATGTACATATGTATGTGTGAAAATATATGTATATAGAAATGCCGTCGAAAGAGGTCAATGCTAAGCAGCTGTGAACGGAAATATGAGATTTGCAAGCAATCTGCTGTGAAATCAATTAATGGCCATTATGCCTATGGAACTTGAATATTTTTAAGAACACTTTTCTGAAAAATTCATATTTAATTAAAAAGAATCTCATTTATCGATATCAAAGTCAAGTATCAAATTCAATATATTACAATTTATGAAAATATATATTAATTTAAAGGAAAATGATGGCTTGAAGTTTTGCTCGTGATAAAATTTCAGCGATCACGGGGGTTGGGAATCACCCGCCTGCATATATAACACCTGTAGTAAAATGAAGAGCTTGTCATAGATATACTATAAGTATGAAATTAATATCTGGTAGATACATACATATGTACATATACGAGTATTTCTATATACATATCTATAAGCAATCGCTCTTATCTGCATATCATAACTCTATAGATATGTAAATGCCACGATAAAAATTTGAGTAAACAAACCCAGATTCCTTTTGTCCACACAGGTGATGGTGAATACATACAGATATACGCCAGGGATTCACTCTGCGAAGCTGGAGTTGTCAGCCAGCTATGCAGAGTTTTGAGACACTCTTCTACTCCTCCAGTTTTATTTCATTCCTTCATTGCATTTTTTATTCCTCTAAATACATATGTATGTATACATTTGCACAGTACCTAATATATGTACAATAAATATTTGTTTATGTTCCCAAGTGATATAAAAGAAGTATTAGCACATGGACAAGAAGACGCCAGAAGAAGCATTAGAGCAGCGTTCTTTATGTGTGTGTGCGCCGCGGAGGAGAGACTTGTGAATAATGAAAACGCCAAGCAAGCGCAACAAATTGCTGGCAGGCGAAGGTAAATGCAATAATGCATGTGAGCATATTTGATATGGCATTTAGAAGACCATTTTCATTATTCGTTTATTTATGCATTTATGTATTTATTTTTCTGAACTCTTCCGAGCATAGCAGACGTTTGCCTCGTATATCATAAAACTCCTATCAACACACTCACCCACGCACACATATATTTATAAATATTAGTCTGCCAGCTCACTTGGTCCAATATTTCATATTCAAATAACACACAGCTGCGATATTCGTGAGGGAGTCAAAAATGTTACCGTATTTGTATATGGTGCACAGTCAACAAAAACAAAACAAAAATGTGTTGCATTGAAGAGCGTTAAATTGTTATATAAACATCGAAATGAGCATGAAATAAGTTCAGGTACAGCACAATGAAAAGTGATAAAAGCGCGCAGTGAAACGGAAGGCCGCTTCTTCTGCGGGATCTAGAGCATTTGGGTCTGTTGGCTGTTGAATGGCACCTGAATATGGATTTTTAGTAAATATTCTAAGCATTTTGTGTTGTTTATACATTAAATGATCTGTTTATTGCCGTAGATAAATTCATAGTACCAACTATTTACATACAGATATATAGTGCATTTATAAACATTCATATTTATTTAGTATGTAGTATGTATATAGTATTGTATAAAAGAAGTTTGCGGAGTTAGACTTCTTGATTGTTAAGGAAAGGTAGGCATATATGTGTATCTATTTATTTATTAAAGAGTCATATCAACAATACATACATATATAATATTATACAATTATACGGTTATAACGTTAAGATCTCATTACTGGCAATAAAAGATATCAACCTTGGAAATATATACTCAAGCTACTTGCGAATCGCTCGTCGCTTAAAATATTCTGATAAATGAATTTCGAGATGGTTAAGTCAGACTGCTTCCTTATTGAGGTTGAAAGCTGTATAATTACTCTGAATAGCGCAATCCAACACAGCGATCCCTTTAGAGGCCAAATACTGGGACAGGCTGAGGGCGCTGTGGCACGGTGCGTTGTCGTGATGAAGGATCCAGTTACGAGCGATGTCTGGGCGCACCCTGTTGACTCGTTTTCGCAATCTTTCGAGTACCTGGCAATAGTAGACTTGATTCACAGTTTTCCCCGGTGGAACGAATTCTTTGTAGACGATTCCACGGCTATCAAAAATGGCAATAATCATCGTTTCCATCTTCGACTTGCTCATGCGCGGAGACAACCATTGTTTTGTTTGAGCCATCGAAACACCTGGGCACGACTAAAAGCACTATCACCATACACTCTTACAATTCTTGCGTACGTTTCCGAAGCTGTTTCGCCCAATCTGGCGCAAAATTTTATCGCGACACGTTGCTCTTGATTTCGTTTTTCCATTTTCGTGACGAGCACTACAAACACACGTCTACTCAACTTGACGCAGCAAGCGAACTAAACAAGCTAGAGCGATGGTACATATATCATCCTTGACAGACGGTAGCGTTAATCCAAATTTGTAGGTGACAGACGGCATCTATGGGAAACTCTAGTAAACAGCTGGTTGTCATTTTTATAATGTTTTCAATGAAAATTGATAAAAGATAAACATTGCAGATGTTAGCCGACCAATTTTTACAACCGTTTTTTTACAAAAACATATCAACACATTATTTTTAAAACTACTACATCATAACATAACACTTCTTGTTTTGTTATAGACAATTCGAAAAACAACTGTCAGGTTTGTTTGTTTTTCATTCACAATAACATAAAATTGGCTATTTTTAACAATGGTGCCAACGAAAATGCAATCTCTAAAATTTTGAGGATTAAATGGGAGTTAGAAACAGAGTTATCTTCAATAAGTCCTGAATTAATCCGGATTAATGCAGTTATGTATTAAAGCAGTTAATCCGGATTAATGCTGCCGTCCTACTTTTTCAAAAATACATTCCTGCTGGCAATTATCGCCACACTCTGCGCATGCTACCCACCAGCCTTCCACTGAAATTTTATGCAATTTGAGGAGCGCTTTTAAGTTTGTGTAAACAAAATACAATAACAACTCAGACAGCTGGTAAACAAAACTATGTTTTTGGTAGAAAACAAAACAAAAAATTTATAGCAAGTACACCCAAATATGGTTTTAGAATTAAATGCGTGAATTCTAATAGAAATAGAGCGAGAATATAAAAACAGTGAAAGTAGGAGGATGATGGAAACTTAAGAACTGTGTTTATTGCTGCTTTGAAAACGGGAACAATTTAATTAAGGGAATGCGTTAGAAAAGAAATTGTGATAATTACGAAATAAGAAATTTGAATGAGGTAATTGTTTTCTGAATATTTAAACTCCCTGAATAAAAATAAGACAAAAACTGTTGGAGAAAAAAAATGTGGAAGAAAGAATTAAATCGGTGATTCTCAGTCTTTGAGGTGAAATTGTAAAATGAATTGAACCTTTCTGTGTATTTAAACTCATAAAAGTAAGGACTTTTTGGAGATCTTATAATAACATATTGAGATTTTCCAATTCATTGAATAGAAATGAGGACTTAAGATTTATTCCATACTAAATAAATATATACATATATACAACATGTTTTCTATTTCTATTGAATAATCCTTAAAACCTTTTGTAGTGAAATAATTATTTATTATCTTCATTAGAATAAACTATGAACTAATGTCCAGCCTCATCTCTACACCTACACTCACGCATAACAAATTTCAATGCAAAGCGATTTATACATTCAATAAAATTCTTAATCGCATTTCTTCGTGCCCACAACAAATGCTTAAGCAGCTGAAGAATCAGTGATTTTTCACACACCCTTGAGCGCCTTGAACTCGACTAAGGCAAATCAACAATAGGTAATCAGAGTTGCAATGGACTAATCGATGCAACTGCATACATACAAACACTCATATTTCTCACACATCGACAGATAGATTATTGAAATCCGAAGCAATTGAGCCGATATATGCAAATCTGCTTTATTTCCTTTTCTACTTTTTAAAGACTGCTGCGGTCAAACGCATACACATACATACGTAACACCTTTGACAGGTAAAATGGGGAGTGAGTGTATTTTGCTGCTCTGCGCTGCCTGTGAGGTGTTATTTGGTAAGCGAAGAAACTAAAGTGCAGCGATGCCATAATAATCATGTGAAAGAATCTTTTTAGTGAAAAAGTTTTGCAGGCCTGTTATTTGTCTGATACATATATACGCAATTCCTTATGGGAACATGAATATTAAAACAACATTAACAAAAACACCAACGACCGCAGCAGCTTGACTAGGCAAAACATAAAGGTAACATGGCAGCACGAGCACTAACAACAAAAGTGCATAAAAAAATGTGTGTGAACGTAGGTGCATAGTCTCAGAGATACACCTACATATTCATATGTATGCATATGTCTGAGCGCATGTTTACACTTGCGTACCTTCAACCGAAAAGTCAAATACGAAATTTCTTTGTGTATTAGTAGCAGCAGAGATGAATGAGGTGAAATAAATAAAATGTTGGTATCATACCTGCCGCAGGTTATTTAGTCGTTGTACAGAGTGGCAATCCGTAATAAAAACATAACAAAATGTTTAAAAATTTTGAACTAGGGCTAGTAGTTATCAACTATCTTATAATGCAGCATATTTTCGTATATAAATTTTCAAAAAATATAAATTGAAAAAATCTTATATAAATAAAATTAGAAAAAATGATAGCATTTTCGGAAAGCCTCACAAATAAAACAAAGACTGTTAGAAAAGAAAATCAAAAATAATTCTTATACAAATAATAACATAAGACTCCATTAAAGATTAATTTGAGAGATCATTAAATAAATTTGTAAAAATATTTGTTAACGTTTGTAGTTGACATTTAGGTTTCGTAACATGGCTTTAGCGGTAATTTTGTCTAACGGTTATTAGAAATGCTTATGTATACGGAAGTAAGTAATTAAATGAATTTATTTACATTAAGGAAAAGGGCGAACGAAAATTCATATGTACATAAATATGTAAATGTGTATTATATAGTTATTTGTATAAATTTTTGTTCACCCTTTTCCGGCCAATTAAAATTTATTGCCGCTATTGATGGCTTGTTAAACTAGCTAAAAACAGATTGGATTGAAGTTCGAAAGAATTAACATAACCACTTATTTTGACTTTTTTTATTCGTTTTTTGGCCTACCCGAACTGCGTTTAGGACGCTCATTGAGCAGGCAGCGGTTTTTAAATGAGCCATGTACATACATATACACACTCTCTTATAAACATTTCGCTAAATAGTAAATATGACGAAAGGGCAATAAGCAATACCAACAACAGGCAGCTAGCACTTCATTAGCGGCCTTTTAGTTTATTCAATGTTAATTAGAAAATTTAAATCGGAAAAAAACATTTTTTTAAGGCATTAATGCGGTGCAAGGGCAAATTGAGGTCATTTTGTCGACGAAGGCAAACGATTCTGGAGATTTTCATTAATGAAAAATTTAACAAAATAAATGACTACCCCATCCCAACAACAAAACAGATAATAACACCTGTAGGACACCCACTTATGCAAAGTATTGTAATAAAACTACAAAACCAATAAAAACATCAAACACATTCGAACTTAAACCAAGCAGCTAAAAGAGAGGCGACTCTGCTGGTCTATAGAGAATGACACCTAGACTTAAACATACCCATACGCACAGAATTTTTATTCTGTCTGAATGCTTTCATATATATAGTACATGTACAGTGGCTCCAAGCCAAAGTCGGACACCGTAGAAAAAAATGTTCCGTCCTAAAAATATTTGAGTCAAAGCAGTTAGAAAAAAAGATAAAATATTTTTTCAATTACTTATTTATTGCAGTTCCAAAATATAAAAACAAAACATATAAATTAATTCAGTATTATAAAATATTCTACTAAAACAACAAATAAGAGCAAATTCAATGCACAAGCCAAACTCGGACAGTCAACAAGTTTTTTGAAATTTCGATATATATTTTAAAAACTAATATTTTTTATGAAGACTTTTATTTTTAGTAACCATTTTGAGCCGGTTAGGCATTGATTTAACTAATTTTTCGCAAAAACTAAGTTCGATTTTTTCACATTCTTGTAATAAGATAGATTTCAAATCATTTTTCCTTGATACGGAATGCTGTCGAATTTTTGTGTTAAGATAGTCCGATCAATTTTCGATCAGATTAATATCTGGACTTTGGGGTGGCGTTTCCAGACATGGGGGCAATTATAAAGTAACCAAGAACGCACTTTGTAGGCCTTGTGCTTTGGATCATTGTCTTGATAGAAATACCAATTATCACTGAGATCCAATTTTTCAGGACTTTTTGGTAAATTTTCTCTTAAAATGTTAAGATAGTCATTCTGATTGATTATTCCTTCAATAAAATGCAAAGACCCTGGTCCAGAAGCCGAAAATGAACCCCAAACCATTACCGATCCACCACCATGTTTAACAGTTGGTCTCAGATTGCGCAGTTGCAGCTCCTCATTTGGTTTCCGCCAAACATATGGTTTTCCATCGGAGCCAAAAACATTAAATTTACTTTCGTCAGTACACATAACATTTTTCAGAACGAAAAATCCTTATATTCGTGTTCTTTTGCAAATTTTAAAAGGATGATCTGATTTCGTTTGCTGATCAACGGCTTTTGTCGGGCCTTTCTACCATTTAAATCAGCTTCATGAAGTAGATTTCTAATAGTAGATGCACTAGATTTCTTCCCCAACTCATTTTCAGCTATAACAGCTAACTTTGGTGGGGTAAGGAAAGGATTATCTATTATCTTTAACCTTTCGCAACAGGTAAGTCTTGAAAAATTGGATCTCAGTGATAATTGGTATTTCTATCAAGACAATGATCCAAAGCACAAGGCCTACAAAGTGCGTTCTTGGTTACTTTATAATTGCCCCCATGTTCTGGAAACGCCACCCCAAAGTCCAGATATTAATCTGATCGAAAATTGATCGGACTATCTTAACACAAAAATTCGACAGCATTCCGTATCAAGGAAAAATGATTTGAAATCTATCTTATTACAAGAATGTGAAAAAATCGAACTTAGTTTTTGCGAAAAATTAGTTAAATCAATGCCTAACCGACTCAAAATGGTTACTAAAAATAAAAGTCTTCATAAAAAATATTAGTTTTTAAAATATATATCGAAATTTCAAAAAACTTGTTGACTGTCCGAGTTTGGCTTGTGCATTGAATTTGCTCTTATTTGTTGTTTTAGTAGAATATTTTATAATACTGAATTAATTTATATGTTTTGTTTTTATATTTTGGAACTGCAATAAATAAGTAATTGAAAAAATATTTTATCTTTTTTTCTAACTGCTTTGACTCAAATATTTTTAGGACGGAACATTTTTTTCTACGGTGTCCGACTTTGGCTTGGAGCCACTGTATATTTATGTATAAGTGCATGTGTGCCGACACTTGACTGCCTTAATCATATTTCAAGGGATTTGCATAATTTTACGTAAAATTAATAATGAAAACTAAGTGACAGCAATAAATTTGTGGCGCATTCTACGGCCTCTCTGTTGGTACAATCACAAAACAACAACAAAAACGAATAAAATAATACAAAAATTTGCAGAACACAGATCCCTTTGTGTGTAAATCTTCTTCTTCTTTACTGGCGTAGACACCGCTTACGCGATTGTAGCCGAGTCAACAATAGCGCGCCAGTCGTTTCTTCTCTTCGCTACGTGGCGCCAATTGGATATTCCAAGCGAAGCCAGGTCCTTCTCCACTTGGTCCTTCCAACGGAGTGGAGGTCTTCCTCTTCCTCTGCTTCCCGCGGCGGGTACTGCGTCGAATACTTTCAGAGCCGGAGTGTTTTCATCCATTCGGACAACATGACCTAGCCAGCGTAGCCGCTGTCTTTTAATTCGCATAACTATGTCAATGTCGTCGTATATCTCGTACAGCTCATCGTTCCATCGAATGCGATATTCGCCGTGGCCAACGCGCAAAGGACCATAAATCTTTCGCAGAACTTTTCTCTCGAAAACTCGCAACGTCGACTCATCGGTTGTTGTCATCGTCCAAGCCTCTGCACCATATAGCAGGACGGGAATTATGAGCGACTTTTAGAGTTTGGCTTTTGTTCGTCGAGAGAGGACTTTACTTTTCAATTGCCTACTCAGTCCGAAAAGCACCTGTTGGCAAGAGTAATCCTGCGTTGGATTTCCAGGCTGACATTGTTGGTGGTGTTAATACTGGTTCCTAAATAGACGAAATTATCTACAACTTCAAAGTTATGACTGTCAACAGTGACGTGGGAGCCAAGTCGCGAGTGCGACGACCGTTTGTTTGATGACAGGAGATATTTCGTCTTGCCCTCGTTCACTGCCAGACCCATTTTCGTTGCTTCCTTGTTCAGTCTGGAGAAAGCAGAACTAACGGCGCGGGTGTTGAGACCGATGATATCAATATCATCGGCATACGCCAGCAGCTGTACACTCTTATAAAGGATTGTACCTGCTCGATTAAGTTCTGCAGCTCGAATAATTTTCTCCAGCAGCAGATTGAAAAAGTCGCACGATACGGAGTCGCCTTGTCTGAAACCTCGTTTGGTATCGAAGTCCTTCCCGATCATGACGGAGCTTTTCGTGTTGCTGAAAGTCAGTTTACACAGCCGTATTAATTTAGCGGGGATACCAAATTCAGACATCGCGGCATAAAGGTAGCTCCTTTTCGTGCTGTCGAAAGCAGCTTTGAAATCGACGAATAGGTGGTGAGTGTCGATTCTCCTTTCACGGGTCTTTTCCAAGATTTGGCGCATGGTGAATATCTGGTCGGTTGTTGATTTACCTGATAAGGTCCAATCAGCTTGTTGACGGTGGGCTTTAATTTTTCACACAATACGCTCGACAAAACCTTATATGCGATGTTGAGGAGGATAATCCCACGGTAGTTGGCGCAGATTGTGGGGTCTCCTTTTTTATGGATTGGGCATAGCACACTTAAATTCCAGTCGTTGGGCATGCTTTCGTCCGACCATATTTTACAAAGAAGCTGATGCATGCTCCTTATCAGTTCTTCGCCGCCGTGTTTGAATAGCTCGGCCGGCAATCCATCGGCCTCTGCCGCTTTGTTGTTCTTCAGGCGGGCAATTGCTATTCGAACTTCTTCATGGTCGGGCAATGGAACGCCTGCTCCATCGTCATCGATTGGGGTATCGGGTTCGCCTTCTCCTGGTGTTGGGCGTTCACTGCCATTCAGCAGGCTGGAGAAGTGTTCCCTCCATAATTTAAGTATGCTCTGGGCATCGGTGGCTAGATCACCTTTGGGGGGTTCTACAAGAGTATGCTCCGGTCTTGAAACCTTCTGTAAGTCGCCGCATCTTTTCGTAGAATTTTCGAGCATTACCCCTGTCGGCCAGCTTATCGAGCTGTTCATACTCACGCATTTCGGCCTCTTTCTTCTTCTGTCTGCAAATGCGTCTCGCTTCCCTCTTCAACTGTCGGTATCTATCCCATCCCGCACGTGTTGTGGAGCGCACGCACATCTAAAACACTGGAGACGTGTCTTCGGTCTATCACAACATGATCGATCTGGTTGGTGGTTTTTCGATCCGGAGACAGCCAGGTAGCTTGATGTATCTTCTTATGCTGGAATCTAGTACTACAGATAACCATATTTCGGGCCCCGGCGAAGTCGATCAGCCTCAACCCATTTGGGGATGTTTCCTCGTGGAGGCTGAATTTACCGACCGTAGTGCCAAAGATACCTTCTTTGCCCACCCTGGCGTTGAAGTCACCGAGCACGATTTTGACATCGTGGCGGGGGCATCTCTCATAGGTGCGCTCCAAGCACTCATAAAAGTCATCTTTGGCCACATCGTCCTTATCTTCCGTCGGGGCGTGGGCGCAAATCAGCGATATGTTGAAGAACCTCGCTTTGATGCGGATTGTGGCTAGACGTTCATTCTCCGGAGTGAATGATAGTACTCGGCGACGGAGTCTCTCTCCCACCACGAATCCAACACCAAACTTGCGCTCCTTTATATGGCCACTGTAGTAGATGTCACAAGGACCTACTCGTCTCTGTCCTTGTCCCGTCCATCGCATTTCTTGGACGGCGGTGATGTCAGCCTTTATTTTCACGAGGACATCAACCAGCTGGGTAGCGGCACCTTCCCAATTAAGGGACCGGACATTCCAGGTGCATGCCCTCAAATCATAGTCCTTATTTCGTTTGCCATGGTCGTCATCAAAAGGGGGGTCTCTCATCCGAGGCTGTGTTTGCTTTTTCATTGGGGGTGTTTTTTTACGTGGCGGGTCCCAAACCCAGCGCACAACCCTAAGTAGGGGATATTTCGCCTTCTCACTTTAGCTCGCCTTCAAACGGATGTTCTTAGGCTACCCAGAGGATACTTGGTCAAAGACCGGAAGTCGTGAGCTGCTTGAGTCATATGTAAAAGAATCGTTTCTGGCCACTCCCAAGTGAATGGCGATCAGAGAACTTTCCTCACTTGCGTGAACTTCTACACATGACTCCATCCTCCATTTGTGTGTAAATACCTGTTTTAATTTTCACATTAGTGCGTTGTAGGAGTTTCTTTCTCAATATTCTCACATACTATATAATGTATATAATAGTCTAATTTGAACAGTTTTTGTCTGCCACATTTAAATAATTGCCACAGCATCGCATTTAAAAGTTGAAACTTGAGCAAAATTGCTTAAAATATTTACATACATGTGATAAAAAATATCATGTGTCAAAATTCTTTAGTAATTATTGCTTTGTTTAACACTATTCAATAAGTTAATGCCATAATTGATTGCAAAGTGGGAATTAAACGAACAACGGCTTCCAATTAGATTGTAGAGTGGAAAAATATTTTATTAAAAAAATTGTTTAGGTTGGAAAATATTAAACTTCGGGATTGGAAAATAAAAATTTCGGGATCCCGAAAAATTTGCGGAACTCTTTACCTTGCATTAAGCTCAAAGAGTCAGTAAAAATATCGATATTCAAGTCAGCTGGTATAAAAGTTTCGGGATTGAAGGAAAAAAATTCCGACCCCGAATGTTTCTCAGCTAATATAACTTTAATCCTATCCAGTCACTAATTTCGGTATTGGAAATAAGCATTTCAGGATCGCGAAAATTTTTCGTTGCAAATGAGCAACGGCTTCCGAATTAGTAAACAGATGAATGGCTTTCTCTACATCTTTATTGTGTAGGCTTTATTGATCAAAATTAAAGTCTTTATGGCACTCTTTTAGAAATAAATTTTAAGAAAAATTTAGTTATTTTTACCGGATTATTTCATTAACTTCTAGTATAGAGCGATCCTTATATAGTATATCCCCAAATATATATCTATATAGCATATAAATATCAGAATTTTGTTTAAAAATTTCGTGCTCATTGGTCGTTTAGCACGTTAAAAACCACGAACCTCAGTAAAATTCTACGCACTCGAGCCCTCAACATTCATACCGTTCCTGCACTGCCATAATTACTCTTTACCTTACTGTCCATGCCTAGTGAGTACGTTTTCCACTTGAATTTGCCAACTGAAGCAAACACACGGTATACTTCACAGAGAAAATGCCGCCAATGCAGCCAAGAGGACTGCCAGTGCTTGCTGGACTGCCTCGCATACAAGCAAGTATTCTTGACTGGAGAATTGTATAAACATTTGTGTGTACTCGTGTGTATTTTGAGGCCTTTTGTTAGTTCGATTACTGTGCTCGCCAGCTCCCAGTGGCTTTCAATTTTGCTTATGTGCATCGTCACTCGAACTTAAGGGTTACGAAAACTTTTTGCTGACCTCGCTGAGAGGCCGATGAAAAGGCTATATTGTAGTACAAAGAAGCCTCTGCTTATATTTTCGTACTTCATATACTTTCGTAGTCACTTGTATCCTCGGATTCTTTGTTCGTATTGCTTACCATTGCCGTTTGAGTCTTGCCTTTAGCTGCTGGCTGCATTCTGTCACGCCATTATATAATATGTGAGCTTATGATGTATTTTTCATTGCACAATTTGTTCTTATTTTCATTGCAGTGAAGTTCCATCTCGCGAATTGTCGTCAAGCGGGCACTCGCTCATTCATCATTTTCGTGTGTTGCATCTTTTTCGTTAACGGCGCAGTAACGCAGTGCTTATTGCTTCCTTTAATATATAAGTATTTAAATTTATATTTTTTACTGTTGTTGGTTTTACACTTTGTTCTTTCTTCCGCTTTTGTGCTTCGCAATATTTCATAATTATTATTTTTGTTGTTTTTCGTTATGTGTTGCAACTCCACTTAACTTAGCCATCTAGAACAAATTTGTAAGTCTACCCTGAAAGGGTCAGTTTCTTCAAATGAATCTCCTAAAATATTTGAACAACTTGAAAAAAAACGACGCAAATAAAAGAGAGCAAAGCTAAGCAGATGTATATGTAAGTTTAACGCAGATATTTTTATATAAAAATAGAAACCAACAACAGCAAACCTTTAGAACGAAGTATCAAACGCCAAAATCAACGAAAGTCAAAGTGAACCCAAAAACAAGTAACTTTAAACTTCTCAGCGAGCCGTCTCTGAGTATCAAAGGGCAACAACGTATTGTATGGAGAAAAGGAAACAGTAAAAGTAACACCAAAAACAAAAAAATATATATTCATAACGCAGTCACTGGTATGCCGCAGGAAGAAATGGCAAAAGTAAACGATGCGCGAGCATCATTGCCCGCAGCGAGACGCAGAAGTCAAGTTAAGAATCCAATACCGGTTCCAAAAACGTAATGAAACATACAGGCATATATCCGTATATGAACAAAAATATTTATATAAAGTAAGTATATACATATATCGCGAATATATGTACATATTTATGTAATGTGACCACTTTGAGCCTAAGCAGGGAGTGTGGCATTCCGACGTGTCCGCGGCCAACAACTCACCGCAAAAAAGATGTGGCAGCAAAATGTAAAAGACTTGCTAAACATGAAACTTGAACTCCAAATCGCAGAAATTGCATAGGTGCATATGTACTGGTATACTAATATGTATGGTATACTGCAGGCCCTGTATATGTAGCACAGTGTTCAAGCTATGACCACAAGTTAGTGGAGTCGAGAATCATTCTTAAGAAACGACTCGACGCCTGCGATTAACGCGAGACATTTCATCATTCACTAAACCTAAACATGCATGCAAACATGCCTATGTATATGCTTGTATAATTCTTGCACTATTTTATTTATTTATTTATTTAAGTCTATGAACATTTTTTTATTCTTACAGACTAATGGAGAAGTAAATTACAGTTAAATAGGTAGAAATAGGTAGATAACTTAGACTAAAAAACAGAATTGAGGGTATTAGTGAAGGATACCCTGGAGTGAGAAAAATCTAGAAGAGTCCTCTCGGAAATCGAATTAAACTCACGCATAGCGCGCTTGAGAGGAGCATTTCCAGCAAAATTAGTACTTTCCTTTTTATAGTAAAATGGGGAAACAGATCTAAGACAACGCTGAGGAGTATTGAAGTTGATTTTCTCTAGTAAATAGGGACAGTCGCTATCTCCATTAATTACATTGTAAACAAATGAAAGGCAGAGAATGGACCGTCGGTTGTCCAGCGATTTAAGATGTAGAAGCAATAAGCGTTTTCAAAGTCAGGAATTCTCGGTTTAATTAATTTAGTTCAACGAGTCACACGAACGTAAGAAGTCACACCGCAGGCGCCCGTGGTAAACGCGCCACATTAGAGCGCAAGTTGAAGCCGGCTACAGTTAAGCTATTGACCTGATGTTGTCAGTCAGTCATCGAACTTACAGACATACACATACAAAACATACACCTTTCTGTGAATACATATATAACTAATACTAATTCTCTTATATGTATTTATCTAAGTACAAAAATTACTGGCTTTTTGCAAATTAAATACAGTAAGCCGTATTTTTTCGTTTTCTAATACTATTACTCTACACTACCATCTATATATATGATTTCTATTCGGTATTAAAAAAATATAGAATTTTTGTAAAACAACTTGTGTTAGTTTACAAAAAAAGGGATCGTAAAGCATTTCGTGTGTTAATTATGCATTGCTTTTTGAGGGAATAAGGGAAAACACTTTTTGACCGTTTTTATACAACAAAGCCTTAAATTTACAAAAAAAAAAAAAAAAACGGCGAAATCAAAGTTGTAGACCTAATAATAAAATATTTTAAACAAGTGGCAACCTTCAAAGTATTTTTATAAGTCGTCTCAGAATCAGAGATATGTAAAATTTAGTTTGATAGCTTTACTTCAACATTTCACTTGTATTTCTATACCATTTTAAATCCTTCTCAAAAGTTTTTCGTACTGTAAGCTAAACTTAGTACCTTATACATATATCATAACAGGTTAGTCAAATGGCATTATTTCGTTATCTAATATTTTTTGTGATTTATAATTACTAAAGAAGTAGCAACCTAATTATCCTGCTTAGTCGTATTATAATTATTTAGATTTGGGAAAAACGGGAGGCCGTAAATATTTGGACCGAAGTTATGAATTTATGTAAAAGGGTTACCGTAAATGATAAATAATATTTATTTGCCACAAGTTTTTTTGCTCATTATTAATTCAAGTTTTTCTGTTTTTGTTTCTTTCCAGGTAAGAATGATGGAATTTTATAAAAATGTTAATACTAGAAATAGGCTTCTTGTGAGTATAATAATGATTTATGAATATACAGGTATTTATAAACTTTAACTGGTTGAGGGTAAGTTGTAAGGAAATGTTGGAATTTTGGAAGGATTGAAATTAGCCTTAGATTGGAAGTGAATTGACTGTAGTCAAATTCTGGAAAATTTTTAAATTTCATGTAACAAATGCGGGCCAATTTTCCCGTAATTATATATAAAATATTGTTCTATTTTTGAAGTAGTTCAAAATATGCAGATCTATTTTTACCTCGAATATTGTACAAAATCATATCCTCCCAAAATATTGAAAATTCGAAAATACTCAATCATATAGTAATTTATGAATAAACTCAGTGAGATCTCCCTAAAATTCTCTTTTTTACGTTTACTGGTTGTATTATGCCACAGTGTCTTACTAATTCAAGGCTAGGTAGTGAAAATTTTATAGGGATATTGCTTATTATGACATGCGTACATACACATAACATATCGTAACTTAACATAACATATGATAACATAATGCAACATGACTACTGAATATGACCACAATACGAAATTGCCAAAAATAGAATTTTCTATAATAGTACTTACTGTTTTTTTACTTATCAAAATGGCACATCAAGTGCTAATTGAGCCCGATAGGGCTGCACTCCTACTTACGGGCGTGAACGACATAAATCATCACGACTTCTCAGCCTCCAATATGGCGTATAATCATTTATGCACATAAATACACAAAAGCTCATAAGTAACCCATTTGAACATGTTAATGTTGACAATGTAGGAAATCGTTATAAAAACTCGCGGCAACTTACTTATGCTTTGGCGACGACTTTGCTGAAAACCGAATTAAAAAACGGGAAATAAGCTTATAGCTGACTGAAGATACGTATACGCGTGCACATCGTACAAGAAAGAGGCTCGACGCCGTCCGTCAGTGCCTTTTGTCCATTGTGTCCGGTGTCCTCGTGTGTGGTGAGTCTATAGCGCCGTTGTTACTGCTAGGTAAATGAAAAACGAAACTTTTTAAATGAATCCATTTAAGAGAGGTTAGGCCAGTAATCCACCGTGAACAAGTATTTTACAAGCAAATTTTAATGCAGTATTGAATGAATGCTGGACCCATTAATGTCCATTGTTGTCTGAATTTCTCTGGGTCACATGACGATTTCACAATATTATAATATATTACAGCACCAATAGTTTCCGCAACAAAGTTATCTATTATCTTATTATTATTAAAGATTCCATACCATCGACAAACACTGTTTCTTGATGAAGATTCATCGTCAAAAATTGAATTGAGTTCATAGATGCACTGTTGCTGAGTTAATCCACTTCGAAAGTTGTAAAAAATAATCGATCGAAAACGTTAGCGATTTAATTTCATATTTTGGCCGAGATGAATATTTTATGTTACTGTAAACAACTAGCGTTCGCATGTCAAACGTTCTGGGTAAGTGTAACATGAAAAATATCAAGGTTGTCCGTTGCCAGATATGACAATAGTTTTGCCAAATATAAAAGGGAACCTACGTATCGGCAGCATCTTTATTTGTTTATGTCTTTTGCTGAATGCTCGCAGCTTTTGAAATTTGAAACAATCAGCTCCAGTGGAAAGAACTTTCTCAGCCCCATCTGTCTTTGCAACAAACCGTTAATTTATCACAAATCTATCAAAACAAATTAATAGCTGAGAGCATAACGAACACATGCGACACGCAATTGTATTAATTCGATTTTTTTTGCTAAATTCCTCTAAACTCTCACACTTTTCAGCTTTGTCTAATAACTCGCAGTCACTTCCTCAGTAACTATCCAGCAAACAACTAATATTTTGTGCGCTGCCAGCTATACAGACATACCCGACTAAGCATTCCTAAACGCCCTTCATTTCGTACTTACGCACTTGTTGCATCTGTGCTGACAATAATTTACCTTTTATGCTGTCGCTTTCTGTGCCTTCGCCTCATGCTTCCCTTCTTATAGCACCCAGTAAGTAACCGCTTACGGTTCTATCTAGCTTTCATTGCTAATGTCTGTAATTGTCAGTCAGTTCCGCTTGAGAGTGCGCTTTGTTGTTGTTGCTTTACGCGTGTTGTTATAGTTATAACTGCTTCCTACATTCTTCTGTTGGTTCCTCTAAAACAGAAAGAGATTTTTTTCATGGTGTTTCTAACGGGTGATTTTTTTGAGGTTAGGATTTTCATGCATTAGTATTTGACAGATCACGTGGGATTTCAGACATGGTGTCAAAGAGAAAGATGCTCAGTATGCTTTGACATTTCATCATGAATAGACTTACTAACGAGCAACGCTTGCAAATCATTGAATTTTATTACCAAAATCAGTGTTCGGTTCGAAATGTGAAAATCCGCTTTTTTATCGACAAATTTTGTTCAGCGATGAGGCTCATTTCTGGTTGAATGGCTACGTAAATAAGCAAAATTGCCGCATTTGGGGTGAAGAGCAACCAGAAGCCGTTCAAGAACTGCCCATGCATCCCGAAAAATGCACTGTTTGGTGTGGTTTGTACGCTGGTGGAATCATTGGACCGTATTTTTTCAAAGATGCTGTTGGACGCAACGTTACGGTGAATGGCGATCGCTATCGTTCGATGCTAACAAACTTTTTGTTGCCAAAAATGGAAGAACTGAACTTGGTTGACATGTGGTTTCAACAAGATGGCGCTACATGCCACACAGCTCGCGATTCTATGGCCATTTTGAGGGAAAACTTCGGACAACAATTCATCTCAAGAAATGGACCCGTAAGTTGGCCACCAAGATCATGCGATTTAACGCCTTTAGACTATTTTTTGTGGGGCTACGTCAAGTCTAAAGTCTACAGAAATAAGCCAGCAACTATTCCAGCTTTGGAAGACAACATTTCCGAAGAAATTCGGGCTATTCCGGCCGAAATGCTCGAAAAAGTTGCCCAAAATTGGACTTTCCGAATGGACCACCTAAGACGCAGCCGCGGTCAACATTTAAATGAAATTATCTTCAAAAAGTAAATGTCATGAACCAATCTAACGTTTCAAATAAAGAAAAAAAAAACGGCGAAATCAAAGTTGTAGACCTAATAATAAAATATTTTAAACAAGTGGCAACCTTCAAAGTATTTTTATAAGTCGTCTCAGAATCAGAGATATGTAAAATTTAGTTTGATAGCTTTACTTCAACATTTCACTTGTATTTCTATACCATTTTAAATCCTTCTCAAAAGTTTTTCGTACTGTAAGCTAAACTTAGTACCTTATACATATATCATAACAGGTTAGTCAAATGGCATTATTTCGTTATCTAATATTTTTTGTGATTTATAATTACTAAAGAAGTAGCAACCTAATTATCCTGCTTAGTCGTATTATAATTATTTAGATTTGGGAAAAACGGGAGGCCGTAAATATTTGGACCGAAGTTATGAATTTATGTAAAAGGGTTACCGTAAATGATAAATAATATTTATTTGCCACAAGTTTTTTTGCTCATTATTAATTCAAGTTTTTCTGTTTTTGTTTCTTTCCAGGTAAGAATGATGGAATTTTATAAAAATGTTAATACTAGAAATAGGCTTCTTGTGAGTATAATAATGATTTATGAATATACAGGTATTTATAAACTTTAACTGGTTGAGGGTAAGTTGTAAGGAAATGTTGGAATTTTGGAAGGATTTTGGAAGGTTTCAAATAAAGAACCGATGAGATTTTGCAAATTTTATGCGTTTTTTTTTTTTTAAAAAGTTATCAAGCTCTTAAAAAATTACCCTTTATATTCACCCACCCCATGCACAGTTGATTTTAATTAATGATTTCAACGCAAATTGTGGAAAAGTGTTTAGACCACAATGAAGTTGCAACGACTTCACTTTATTTTCATGCTTTTGTTTTTGTTGCTGTATGCCACATTCCTTTTCTGTGTATTTTTCACATTTAATTACCACTTGGCCACAGTCAGCCATTGCGTCGTTACGTTAAGGCGTCGTGCACCTATCAACTTACCCAATACTGGCGCCGACTGGGCTGCACTCTTAATACAAATATCTCCCATTTGTTTGTGTGCGTTGCGTGCTACGTTGATAAATTAGTTTTGGAAATATTTGTTTGCATTAATAAAATGTGGATGTATGTATATTAGGGTGATTCAAAAAAAAAGTTTTTTTGTTTTTTTTGATTGGTACTCGGAAAAATGGGTTCCTAGACACCTCTAAGAAAGCCTTTCCAAATATGAGTTTTTAATTGTAACGGGAAGGTCCTCGGCCTAACGGTTTTCTATTTTTTCTTATTATCAGATAGAAAAATTTATATCTCGCTTCCAACTGCTTAAAAAAATATCTTGTTAATTAGGTTTTGTAGGAAATTGAATGCTCTAAAATATGGTCTCTCATGATTTTTTCGTAAACCCAACCGTTTAAAAGATATTGACGGTTGAAATTTGACTATTTTTGGAAAAATTCTTTATTTCTTATTAATTTTATAACTCAATAAAAAAAATTATTATGAATGATGAAACACATAGTTTTGTAGGAAATTTACTGCTCTATAAAAATGGTCTACTATGATTTTTCGATTAAGTTAAGCGTTTACGAGATATTCATCGTCAAACATCAATGCATATTAGGATGGATCAAAAAAAAAAAATTTTTTTTTTCGGTTGGTACTCTTAAAAATAGGTTCCTAGACACCTCTAAGAAAGCCTCTCCAAAAACCTATTCATAATAATTTTTTTTCATTGAGTTATAAAATTAATAAGAAATAAAAAATTGTACCAAAAATAATCAAACTATAACTGTTAATATCTTTTAAACAGTTGGGTTTACGAAAAAATCATAAGAGACCATATTTTAGAGCATTCAATTTCCTACAAAACCTAATTAACAAGACACTTTTTCAAATAGTTGGAAACGAGATATAAATTTTTCTATCTGATAATAAGAAAACATAGAAAACCGATAGGCGGAGGACCTTCCCGTTACAATTAAAAACTCATATGTATATACATATATGGTTCAATTTGTGGCGCGCAGACACTTACCAGATTATGCCATTTGACTTTTCAATCTTCCTCTCACATACTTGTGATTATGTTCGAAGGTTATGGTGAAGCCACAGATTATTCCCTTCACATTCTTATATACTATATATATTACACAAGTACTATTGTTGTAGTGACTCACCTCATCCGCTGCGCGCTCACACTCACCTTTCTTCCCTAATTGTGGTGATTAAGGATATCCGCCGTGGCGTGAGTTCAAGTACTTGGGTATGGATGGGAAATCGTCGGTTATCGTTTTCCATCCAATAAAACGATTTCTTTACGACTGCAGAAATAGTTAGATCCTTCTATATCTGTTTTCCAAGACTTTGTTGGCATTTCTGATTTATGTGTCATACAAATTTTAATCAGTCCTGCAGAATTAATTGTATTGCGATATGAAAAAACGCCAAATCGTGTTTAAAACGTAAATAAGTTGAACATAGAGCAAAAAAATGACTGAGATCTCGTCATATTAAACTATAAAGTGAGGAAGAAAATTGTTTGGCGAATTCTGATTCAACCGTGCACATAGAGCTTATTCAACCCTGCAAGTTCCTGCTTTATCTTAACGGTCTTGTCCAAACATCTGCTATAATTAGTCCGATTCGCTACTCTACAATACTCGGCGAATCGAAGACAGCTATTATATTGGTATAATGCGCAGAATTCTTGAGAGTCGGATCTTTCTGCTTAGGTAGAATGTTAATCCATAATCATAAGAGAGTTGAACATAGAACCTTTAAGTTAAAAACTAAAGATCTTAGATATATCGAAGGCTCAAAATAATATTTTGATAGAGTCAAATTTTGTTGATTAGAAAGGAAAGCCGTCTTTATCGAGATAAGCGTGGCGAAGTTATTTAAATCAAAGTATTTTAGAAACCTCTTAAGAGAAGAATTTTCCCCTCGAAAAGTATCAAAACAAGCGGATGGGCTTGACATAAAGCGTAATAAGACAAAAATGCGCTGCTGAGCGACGCGAGGTGAACAGAAGAGCACCTGGAATCTATAATTTATTTATTATATTGCCAGCAACAAAAACAACTACAGTTCCAATATGCTACGACAACAAAAGGCGCTTAAAGCTTCCGTAATTTCGAAAATAAAATCACGATAACAACAACAAGAAGGTGATGTCGAGCATCCGCAATAGTAAAAACAACAACAGCAACAAATAGTGCAAAGATTGTCACTGCAAAAGCGATTATATTATATAAAGACGAGTGCATTATATTGTCGTTGAGTAGTGCGTGGCGTTGGTGGCCCTACTCACAGTCCAAGGTCTCTGAGATTTCCGCCTTCCTGCTATTGCAGCGGTGGGTGCGCAATAAAGAACGGAAATTAAAATAAAGCAACAACAAAGCATTTGTGGAGCATAAAACAAAGGTAAAGTTGATTTTACACCCAAATATAATAAATGTGCACCGATCAATTCAGTCAACAACAACTTTTTCGGATAATATATTTTAACAACAACAATTGAAAGTATACTGTTACCGACAACTGAAGTGGAAATAGGCAGTAAAAGCAGCGCCACGAGATGTCAAGGGGTTGAGGGGTGCGGTGAAATTGAATATGAATGAATACCCGAAGCTGGGCTACCCGACCAATAAAGCTGGGGTTGGTTAATATAACTTTTGACACGAATGAAGATGAGTAAGACTGTTATTGGGTGACTATCTGAATACAAATCTATTCAGTTTTGTTACTTTTTGTTTGCAAGTGACGCAGAACGTGTGAATGACTGAGTGCCAATTGTTTTTGCTACAATGAAGTACATCATGCGTTTATTGGCGCATGCCACAATGCCAACACTTCAAGCTGACACAAGCAACGCACTCCAAAAAAATGATACCGACCATTTCACGCAGTTTGAGTAAAGCGGCAGCTTTTTCTGTTAAGTTTGTGAGCCTGTCTATAATTGAACTTCCACTTTCCATTTAAATTTCGTTATGCCTCTCTCGCCGGCATTTGTTTCCCCTGTCTGTCTCTTTGTCAGCCCGTTTTTCACTTGTTTGTGTAATCACTCATTCACATCTCATTGCAATTTATGTGGAAGATATTGGATATTTGAAGTTGCTGCCCGAAAACTTTATTATATTCTTTTCAGCAATTTTTTGCTATGGAAAATTTGTAACTGTCAGCTGTGCGTCGCTGAGGTCGCGGTTTTGACAAGGGGTATACTTTGGGAGATATGGGTATGAAGTGGGTTAACTACATTTGAAAACAAGTAAGGAAGGGCTAAGTTCGGGTGTCACCGAACATTTTATACTCTCGCATGAAAAAGTGATAATCGAGATTTCATTATCCGTCATTTACATATTTTTTTATTTAGCTGTAAAATTAATTAGAATTAAATTCTAAGAGATTTACCGATATTTTCGGTGAAAAATTAGGTTAGGTTAGGTTAGGCACTGAGTTCTGCGTGTTCGATATCAGGGACCTTGAAAAGTTATAGTCCGATTACGACAATTTTTCCACAAGGGATACCTCAGCTCAAATACCGCATTCGTGTAAAGTTTTATTCCGCTATCATCATTGGTTCCTAATGTATATATTATACAGAAAAGGCATCAGATGGAATTCAAAATAGCGTTATATTGGAAGAAGGCGTGGTTGTGAACCGATTTCACCTATATTTCGTACATGTCATCAGGGTGTTAAGAAAATATTATATACCGAATTTCATTGAAATCGGTAGAGTAGTTCCTGAGATATGGTTTTTGGTCCATAAGTGGGCGACGCCACGCCCATTTTCCATTTTTAAAAAAAGCCTGGATGCAGCTTCTTTCTGCCATTTCTTCCGTAAAATTTTGTGTTTCTGACGTTTTTTGTTAGTCGGTTGACGCACTTTTAGTGATTTTCAACATAACCTTTGTATGGGAGGTGGGCGTGGTTATTATCCGATTTCTTCCATTTTTGAACTGTATATGGAAATGCTTCAAGAAAACGATTCTGTAGAGTTCGGTTGACAAAGCTATAGTAGTTTCCGAGATATGTACAAAAAACTTAGTAGGGGCCGAGGCCACGCCCACTTTTCAAAAAAAACTACGTCCAAATATGCCCCTCCCTAATGCTATCCTATGTGCCAAATTTCACTTTAATATCTTTATCTATGGCTTAGTTATGACACTTTATAGGTTTTCGGTTTCCGCCATTTTGTGGGCGTGGTAGTGGGCCGATTTTGCCCATCTTCGAACTTAACCTTCTTATGGAGCCAAGAAATACGTGTACCAAGTTTCATCACGATATCTCAATTTTTACTCAAGTTACAGCTTCCACGGACGGACGGACAGACGGACGGACGGACAGACAGACATCCGGATTTCAACTCTACTCGTCACCCTGATCACTTTGGTATATATAACCCTATATCTGACTCTTTTAGTTTTAGGACTTACAAACAACCGTTATGTGAACAAAACTATAATACTCTCTTTAGCAACTTTGTTGCGAGAGTATAAAAATGAACAGCAGGGCTCTCATTATTCAGCCTTGAAGATGAACTTGAAAGCTTGTTATATCATTGCTCTTAGATTTGAAGAGATTCATTCATGTATTTTTCATCAAATCGAAAAGCACTAGAAAATCAAAGTGTGCATTTTTATGAACAGCGTGTTTTCGTTCGCTTTGATTGGACTTTTATGACAATGCTATACTATTTGGGTAGAATTTTAAGATTTTTTTTCTTAAGGGGTACATGGGGTTCCTCGGGTGAAAAACAGTATATTTTCAACAATTTTTATACTCTCGCAACAAAGTTGCTAAGGAGAGTATTATAGTTTTGTTCACATAACGGTTGTTTGTAAGTCCTAAAACTAAAAGAGACAGATATAGGGTTATATATACCAAAGTGATCAGGGTGACGAGTAGAGTTGAAATCCGGATGCCTGTCTGTCCGTCCGTCCGTGCAAGCTGTTACTTCAGTAAAAATTGAGATATCATGATGAAACTTGGAACACGTATTTCTTGGCTCCATAAGAAGGTTAAGTTCGAAGATGGGCAAAATCTGCCCACTGCCACGCCCACAAAATGGCGAAAACCGAAAACCTATAAAGTGTCATAACTAAGCCACATATAAAGATATTAAAGTGAAATTTGACACAAAGGATCGCATTAGGGAGTGGCATATTTGGACGTAATCTTTTTGGAAAAGTGGGCGTGGCCCCGCCAACTACTAAGTTTTTTGTACATATATCGGAAACTACTATAGCTATTTCAACCAAACTCTATAGAGTCGTTTCCTTCAGGCATTTCCATATACAGGTCTGGAAGAAATCGGATAATAACCACGCTCACCTCTCATACAAAGGTTATGTTGAAAATCACTAAAAGTGCGTTAACCGACTAACAAAAAACGTCAGAAACACTAAATTTTACGGAAGAAATGGCAGAAAGAAGCTGCACCCAGGTTTTTTTTTTAAATTGAAAGTGGGCGTGGCGTCGCCCACTTATGGACCAAAAACCATATCTCAGGAACAACTAATCTAATTAATTTTACAGCAAAATAAAAAATATGTAAATGACGGATAATGAAATCTCGATTATCACTTTATCATGCGAGAGTATAAAATGTTCGGTGACACCCGAACTTAGCCCTTCCTTACTTGTTTTCTCTTAAAAATGATTTATATATTTACTAGAATTTCTTATTGTTACAAACATACACTATTAAAAAAGAAATTTCGAAATTTTTGAAAACAATATTTTAAATTCGGCGATTGCGAGGCCATTGCGTTGGTAGAATAATTTCATTTGAATCATTTCTTAGTCTTTGCGTGATTTAAAGTCATCAGCCACAAGACCCTCAGAATTGAATTGAATAATTTTTAACACATAATTATATCTTAAGCTAAAGTTTCTTATCAAAGTGATAATTACTGAATGCATTCGATTCGCCATTTGTCTAGTCTCTATGTATGTTCAAGCTCTGTTCTCTTGTTATAAATTTTTGACATTTATAAAAAATTCCAACAAAGTTACAAGAGGTTATTAATTTTCTGGAGCTTATATCAGTTTAATCGATCTATTCAAGTCGTGTGTTAACTTTGCCACTTCTTTCCTTCGCTATTTTCGATCCCTGCTCTCTTATCAAAATATTTATAAATATATCTAAAGCAACACCAAAGTTATCCACGTGGATTTCTAACCATAGTGCAGTTGTCATTTCTATAAGAGTATTCAACTTTTTGTGACTTATACAAGCCGCCCTTTCGTTTCGACACTTTTCTCTTCCGTATGTGTGATATCTGATATCTCGGTCAAAAATTTACGTATTTAAAAAAAGTTACATTATAGTTATCCACTTCGATAACAGAAAATATCTAGATAGAAAGATATATGCATATTTAATTTATACTAGTTTAGTGGCTTTACCACTATACTAGTTATTGGTTCAAGTTGCCAGTCTCCAAAGATTATTAATTTACACAAAACTGAAGTTATACTTTTACCGAAAACACATTCACTCACTTCTTCTTATCAATATTATCACTACATAAAGCTCGCTCAAAGCTTTAACTAACTTATTTGTTCACTTTTGCTCTCAATTAACTACTTATATTAAGTTTTGTAGTGATTTTGCTAATGTTTTTCTAGGAGTGAGTCATCAAATCAGCCGTTTTTTGTTTTCATCTTCACCAACTTAGTTAAATACTTAAATAAATTAAGCACAATTAAAAGTGTTTTTTTCTTTAGCCCTACGAAGTCGTTGCAGACACCAACCAAACACCAGCTAAGCTGCATTTCAGCTGGATTTTTCTTGTTTTCGTTATTCGAGCGACGCGCTTTGAAGCACGAATAGCCTTTTGGGTTGAACAAATTGTTTCTGCCACATCCTAATTACAGAACGTGTTGCAATTAGTGCTTCAACGCAGTCCATCAGAAACCCAATTGAACAAGCACGAACCGACAACGCCAATTGGTGCGTCACTACACACCCTTGGCACGCGGGCCGCTGACCATATGCATTTTTGCAGCAAGACATCATAGAAGCGCCAAAGCCGGATATGGTCGCGAATTGTTGCTGGTAGGTTGTTGTTAACAACAATTGTCACCTTGAAGTCATCACAGTCGCGGTTGTTGCTTTGGTTGTATCTGCTATTGTTGCCTTCTATGGCGGTACTTTTTCACTACGGTCACTTTGCTGGAGCTAAAGTGACTACACTTCACTGAAATCGCAGAGTTGCTTTGGCCACGCGCTGACGGAATTGTTGACCAGTTGCTGTTGACTTCTTTATGAGCTGTCACTTGTGTCTTTTCATTTTCATTCGTTCCAGCACTTTCATTATCCGCTGCGTGTGAGTGTACGTGCGGTTTTAATCGCCGCTTGACTGATTGGTCAGTTGACAAGTCGCTGTGCGTCGATAAATTGCAAATTCTTGCAGCGCGTCCAAGCATACATACTTCACACAGACATACTCCTAGTAAAATCTCACTGAACTGCGCAAATGTGCAACACGTTCTTGCATGTGATGTCGCAAGCGTGGGAGTTGCCTCCACTCTTTCACAGCGGTGCAAGATTAATGGCTAATCACTTTGGTACAGCGTGAATGTGCAGAATAGTGATTGTCAATCAAAGTAATTTCGTAATGGCGATTAGCTCCGTAATTGGCGCTAATACACATACGCTGGGGTAAATCACATAACAAATCCATTACTTTTATAGCTAAACGTATCATTAATAAAGATAGATAACAGTCGGTCAGTTAAGAAGGTGTGGCAAGAGCTTTCAGGGAGTTTTCATTAGGTATAAGCTATTCAAATTCAATTAAAACGAACCGTTTCGTCTACCATGCTTTAAATTCTAGAGAAACCAGAGCGCGATGAACCAACATTTGCGCGTGATTTACCTGTTGTTACATTAACAGATGATGACTATCATTTACATTTCTCAGCCCAGGCCATAACTTAGTTTACTAAAACCATCTACTGGAAAAACAATGGATTACTTCCTACTGGACCTCATAATCACCTATAAACTAAATGTATTAAGTTTAGATAGCTGAAGGAGTCCGCGGCCGATATTCAGAAACTATCAGATCCATAAATGATTTATATATTATTCAGTAAATCTGAACATCTTTTTATCCAATATCAGCCAAACCAAGCAAGTCAATGCCCCTCAAAATGTCCGATCGATACAATAAATGAGAGCAGATCTCCATTTGTAACAGTTAAATTATTTAAAAAAAACTTCTCACTCGTTTTAAGGTCTAGCTCTGTTAGATATTATTTTTGTTGCTTTATACTACAGTAATTCGGGTAAGAGTCTCCTCCAAATAAATAAACTCAATCCGTTTATGCTAGAGTTAGGAGTTGTTGTGAAGTCTTATTGAAAAGAGGCAAAAAAAGAGAGTAAAGTTGAAGAATATTGAGGGTCAAAGCCAGAGAATGTAACACTCCAGATCTGAAAGTATTCGACGCAGTACCCGCCGTGGGAAGCAGAGGAAGAGGAAGGCCTCCACTCCGTTGGAAGGAACAAGTGGAGAAGGACCTGACTTCGCTTGGAATATCTAATTGACGCCACGTAGCGAAAAGAAGAAACGACTGGTGCGCTGTTGTTAACTCGGCTATAATCGCGTAAGCGGTGTCTACTTACTAAACTACTAACTAAAAAATTGTAGTCTCAGTTTCAATCTATTTATTTATTTAAACAAAAAGTAATATTAATTAAAAGTAAATAATACAATTTACCACTTTAAATAATAACTTCTTCTCACTGTGCTTATGCCAACAAACTGATAATTTATTCATTCAATATTTCCTTTTACCCTCGTGTTCTCGAAAGCAATAGAACTCCAAGAGGCATCCACACATATCTTATACTTATTTTTACAGCTTGCTTGTTTTTGTATATTTAAGATATTCATTACTTGATTCTCCGTCGACTTTATTTGATTTCAATGTGCAGTTAAATATCAAATTGTACATAAACGTTACGCCAACAAATATATTTATTTGCACATAAAAAGTCAATATCGATAGATCGGTTGTAAGTTTATATGAATTGTTTGCGCCACAAATTGTTATAATATAAATTGTGTGGGTGCACACACATATGTATATGTATTTACATCTTCTCAGTCATAGAAATATTTATATTCTGGCACATTAGCATTATAAGTCATTTATATGCATGTAAATTAAAGTAATAGTATATTTATTGTTGTTTATACATATTATATTTGTATATACTTATTATTACAAAATCTGGTTAAAGGAAAAATCTAACTGCTAACTCAGCTAATAACAGAGTAAAGTTGTGTCTACGGTTGAGGTTGTCTCGAAGTAAAATGTTTTCTTAACAAAACACCCAAAGCTGGCAAAAGAAAAAAATTTGTCTGAAAACTTATTTTCAAAAGTTTAAATTGGCGGGCAAAGCATTTCTAATTCAATTAAGTAATATTCACTGAAGACTTTGCACATATTTTATGGGTTTGTCTACTCACCAATTTATATATTTATGAGAATCAGCTTCCATTTTTGTACATTTGTATGGTAAATTTGTGAATATCCTTACACAAATTGAAGTTAGCGAGAAGTTTAAACAGGCATTAACATTTTTACGAAAAAGTTCTCATACTTCAATGTTTTTTTTTTATATTTCATCTCTCGAACCCTTTTTGCTTTTTCCAGTGATATATCGCTGGCTTCGGGACGGATGTATGTCCCATAATCTCGTCAATAGTATGGGGTTTAAGGTTATAGTAATGTAAGTAATGTATTAATTCTTCAAATAATTCTATAAAAAGCAATGAAGGCCAGTAAGAACCCGTCCAGTCAATGTCACCTCTTATTAACATCAAAACGGCTCAGCGATGGTTGTTGCCGAATTTGAATGTTAGAAGTTTCTGATAGACGTCATAAGCCAATATTCCGCTTCGAAGCTTTGTCCAATCATTAATTTTCATTGGCCTCTGCTGAACATTCTATAATATATTTTATAAAAAAAAAATAACCTATTGTATTGTACATTACATTCTAAATTTATACTTGTATGATTCTTTAACTATCTAATTTTTTCTTTGCATTTCAGGTAAGCTTTGTAATCATAGTCTAAGATATATTGTATATCTTGAGATACGTTCCCACATAATAGAAGGTGAGTAAAGTTTTCTGAAAGAAATAAAAGGACTAACTGATCATCATAAACGAGACAATTTACTAATCTTCACCACAAATAACATCGCTATACAAACAATTTCGAATAAAAAAGTTTGCTAAATAAAAAAAAGCGCTTTGCAAAACATTTATAGATTATTTGTACTAATAAAGAATAATTACTGATTCAATACAGACAAATTATTCACATTAATTCTATAAATACTTCGCACAAACAAAGAAAAATTCGTTAACAGCAGAAATCTCTGTTAACATTCGTTCGAATATTCGAAGACTCAGTGACAAAGCACCGTTGTTCGAGATTTATGCGAATGTGAGAAATGAGTGAATGATTGAATACATCATTAAATCTTCAAATGATTATTTGTTTACATAAGCCCGTTATACGTCCATTGTACTAGACTATGGAACGTGCTACAATCCCACAAAGAAACTGTTACGAATAAAAATTAAATCCAAAAAGCCAGTTGAACTATAATGCGGTCTTCTCTGAAAGTTGCCCATAAATTAAATGAAAGCTACAGACTTTTCTCTTTGATTGTAGGCTCTATTCCGATTTTGTGGAACCGTCTATATCCGCTGAAAGGCACAATAGACCTTCTTCACGATATGACTGTTGCCCACTTTCTCATTTAAGGGAGAAAACAAATCATCTTGGAGTCTCCCAAACTTATCCTTGTCCTCTATTTTGATGTATTTTAATATTTTGTTCTTCTATGTCAGCATTTAAGTTATCTTAAGAGTACTCCTAGTAACTCAGATACCATTCTTTCTATGTATGCAGGGTTATTAATTATTTTGTACTGTCGTTACATACTTACAACCATTTATAAAATAGTTGACCACCAAAGTGATGAGTGCTTGCGGTTAAATGCATTTTCAGTTTGTGACTGCGCAATGTGCCCTATAACATACTCATGCATACTTACTGGTATATCTAATTTTAGAATGCTATGTGGAATGTCATAAAATTTATTTATGGAATATCATAGAAATACAGGGTTTGTCCGTAAAGTAATAGGACTGGGTCGATTTAAAAAAAATTATTGAACCAATCGTTACAATTCTTTAAAAACTTTCGAAATAGGCTCCTTCTGCGTCGAGGCAGCACCACCAGCGCGATTTCCAAGCATTGTAGGCGTCACGGTCAGCATTCTCTGAGAGCCTTCAGAGCTGAGCTGGATGCTGTTTAGATCCCCTCTGTTATCTCAAAATGCTTGCCTTTCATCGGCTTTTTCAGAAGAGTGGTGTGAGCCGGGGCGCTGTCGTAGCTCAACTTCCAATCGGCTGCGATGTCTGGTCGGACTCGACTGTCCCTTCGTTTGAGTCTCTTGAGGACTTCCACGTAAAACTTTGCGTTGATGGTTTATCCACAAGGAATAAATTCTTGGTGAGAGATGTTTGAGTTGTAAATTAAATTACATCTAAATAAATTAAAGAAATTTGTCCAAACACTATGGCACTACGAACAAACCAACACGAGCACACACCCATACGCAGATGCATGAAAGTTGAAATGATTTGAGTTCTCGCATTGCAAGCTTAGTTTTATTTGTTTTGGGAATGTTGCATATACTACATTGAGATACACATACATACATATACAAATATAATATCAGCAGTTGTATGAAAAGTTGCCGCTTCATAACATTTTGCTTAAATACATACATATAAGCTTTTCTATTATCACTTTCATGTGTATGTGTATTGTCATTTAAGCACTTTGTCGCATTTTATCTTTATTTCTATTTTACTGTTATTCTTTTGTCGGTCCCATTGTTATTTGTGTTGCAAATTTACTGCTCTTTAATAGAATTGCTAATTCCTATTAAAGTGCTGTTGTTTTTTTGCGCTTTTATATTATAGTTGAGTAAAATGTTTTTATGAATCCACAACTGTGTCAGCTTTAATGCTGCACATTGCCATTTCGTCATAAAAAAGTGTTTAGCCCACAATCAAGTGTTTTTCATGCTTTGCTTACGGTATAAATAGCTTGTCACACAAAGACACCAGAACACATAAACGAATAGTCATGCGCTCAGACATAATTTACATCGTAAAATTGTCGGATAGCTCAGTTTGTCTCGCGGCACTGGCAAAACTTTAATCTTGATGAACGGGTGGCTAGACATTGTTAGCGCTTTTTAATAATAAAGCAGGCCAGTCAAAGCCCCAGGAAAGCACAAAAAAAACCCCTAAGCCAATTTGAGTGTTGCAAAAATTTAAATGGTAATGAAATTTAAAAAAGAAGTGAACTTTAATATTTTGCATACCTAAATACGAAGAACTTTTAAATAAATGTAACAGAAATGTAATGGAGCTTTGAAATGTTTATTTGGACTTATCGGGCAATAACAAGCAAGCTCCTATTATATAGAGTTCAAGAAACAGACACACTATCCTAGTGGTCGCCAATTAGAGTTGAATTTTCTAGTTAAATAGACCAAAGATTAGATAAGAACCATTGATGCTCACAACTGAAATATGTATTAGAATATATAACGTATAGATCTCGCAATATGTCAGCAAGTCAATCAGGATACAGAGAAGAAAAGCATTCGTGAACTTTTCTCCAAAAAGATAGTGAAATCTGTTAGACTGCAGTCTAGTCAGAGACTTCGAATAAAATTGTATCTATCATAGTATGATCCCTAAAAAAGAGGTTAAATTTTAGATACTTGGCTTTAGTGAGGTCTAGAGTCTTTATCCGCAGACCTAAGCGGTAAGCGATTTACTTATTTCTGACATAAATTCTCGAGGGAAAATTATCAAGATTTGTGGCTATAATGTCTTTTCTGTATAGCTTTTGTATTTATTCTATCTTACCTGGTTCAAAGATGGACCTGCTGACTTTTCTTAAATGTCACTGTTAAATGTTCTGTTCGAATTTATCAAGAGATCTTGCTATTCCGATCAACTTGTGAGCTTTTTATTACTACAGCCGGGAATGCAATTTTTAAAAGCACTTGAGTTTATTGTTTTTGTTGTCACCGTAAATATTCGCGTACTATACTCTGGCGATAAATTAAAATAAATGTCGAGAACGAAAACTTGCCAATTTGATCCAAACAAGTCGGGTTGTACAAAAATTAGAACTCGCAGGATTCATACCACGGATCAGAAAAGAGTAATGCCAAAGAATACATAATTTTGAAAGAGCTAAAATATGCTTCGCAATTAATTATTTAAACTATAAGTCATCTTCAATGAAATATAGCATTATAACGAGAACATGATCTACAAATTTTTTTGGATAACAAAACATTTGAAATTCAAATAATTTATCAATTTTTATTTTCGTTTTGACATTTGTGCACATTTTTTGTTGTTGCTACTTTTTTCTATTCCTTCGTCATAAATCTATCGAACTCATAAGCCATAACTCCACTGACACATGCGCTCTGCGCTTTTGCCCACGAAAGAGCAATAAAGCGACTGTGTGAAAACTTTGCGCTGGAGTTGAGCCAACATGTCGTATGAGTTATCGCTTATCTATCGTATGAATCAGATGCCGGTAGACGCACTTTACACACTCACTCTAGTAGTGGCGCACATGCCACAAGAGTACATATATATGTAAGTATGCGTAACTTGTGTATATGGTAGAACTAACTTTCCACGCTTAGCTTAATTTTATTAAATATTTTTGAAATATAAAAAAGTATTTTTGTATATTTCTACACACTCACCCATGACTATTCGCTCGAAGTTTTCGCAACTCGCCTTAAATGTGGATGAGTAGTGCCCAAAGTGCACTTTGCTCATAAAGTTAGTTAGCCATGAATTTTGGGAAAGCGTTTTTCATTTGCTTGGCACGCTCGATGCTAGCCTGCAAATGCCATTGATTTGATTATGGTCAATTTGCCAAAAAGTTCACAACTCACACACAGACATTTACTCATCCTCTTGACCTCTGAATGTAATTATTTGCCCGGTTGCAATTTGGCAGTGACTAAAAGCGAGAAATCTCTGTAGTGGTGCTTAACAACTTTGAGTATTTTAATCTGCTTAGTTATGACTTTGGTTTATGGGATTTCAGTTGGAGTTACGTTTGTTTGATATGCTTTTACGTGTTAAAGTTAAAGAGACCAAAACAACAGGCATCTAAATACCATATGGTACTCATATATATGCACATTTGAGGGTCTCCGGATTTTTACCATCCTAAGTTTCAGTTTCTGCCTAATAAAAGATTCTGACGCAAACAAGCTCTTTATTTTTAATTTAAGCCGTTCCTAAATCATAAAATCATGTTCTTTATATAAATGTGAATTTTTGATATTTTAAATTAAACAGGTAGACCTACGTCTTTGAAAAACTATACTCTAATTCAAAACTTACCTCTTTTTAAAATCTTTAAAATTATACATCAAGTGTATTAAGCATGGCTACGGTACACCATGTCGTATGAGCAACGCAGATTTTATAAGACTGAATGATCATTACATTTGATATATTAATGCTTTTAATATAACTTTTAAAGTAACTTAAAGAAAACCTATAACGGTCTTTATATATATATTTTATATTAGAATATCTTTTTTCAAAGCCGTACTTATATAAATATATGAACACATATATGCATTCATGCATCTTTGCTTAAATGTCGTGGAACTTGACTTTGACCTTCTCGCATTCCTCTCTGGCACTCTTGCAGCCCTTTCAATTGCCTTTGGCTTTCCTGCAGCCACCTTTTATAAGCTTTATAAATTTGTTTTTGTTTGTGTGGCCTATTATGTCAGCAGACACTGCTTAAACAAAAGACGAACTAACATGAATTGCCTTTATAGTGGGGCAATGAATACCCTCAACAAATAAAATATATTGAAAGCCAAATGAAAATTATGTTGCCAGGAAAGCTACTAATGCCATAAAATGCAAGTGGCTGCTGTTAAGCAGAGAGCACACACAAACACTAAGCTATTTTCATACACACAGATATATGAAAACTCACACCCATCCAAATATATAAGCATCTGCCCCACCATTCAACATTAATTAGAGCTTCCTCGGTGGTTGACTGAAATGATGCGCAAAATTTACTCACTGACTCACTGATTACCCAACAGACACACACGCATATGTATATACAAGCAGATATATTTAGTTTGCAGACTGAACCTGTTGCTTAAAGCCACCCTCTTCAAATTGTTTGGTGTCAGCATGGCTTTTGTATGTTTGTGCATATACTGCTACAATTTTTCTTGCTGTTGTTGTAAGTCATACTTACACTTCGGTGTCACTCGAATTATTATGAACTATACCAAGCTCATGAGTTTATTAGGGTTATTCATAAGTTTGCATACATGTAGGTATATAATTATACATTTCAAAAAAATCCATAACTTTGCGTTGATATGTATTAGATTATATGGAAAAGTTTGCAAAATGTCAGGGGTTAGAATAAGATATCAGCAAGCCTGATCATTAACGCGAAGGCCCTGATTTGAATTTATAAGACTGTATACAATATCAAATTAGTGTCCCTAAATTAAATTAAATTAATTTGTTAAAAATTTTCGTTTAACTGATAGTTTTTGTACCTGGAATCTGATAAGTAACTTGCATTAAGCAGTGAAGCAGCTTCTTCATTTCGATTTTAAATTTATTTATTTTAAGCCGGTAACAGATCTTCTTCCAGGACATCTTGAGAAAAAAACACTTTGCGGTGTTCACCATCCGAGGAAATTATCCGAAAATAAAAAAAAACAAGAAATTAAAAAAGTGACGAAAATAAAAATTACACTATGTTGACAAAAGTGTGCACAATAAAGTACAAAAGATCTGAATAAAATTACTCATGAAAACCTTACATCAACCTGCCCCCTCTTCCCTTAAAAAGTTATTTAAATTCAATTAATTACTAAAAAGTGGCAACCCCTGCAATACATTATTTCGTTGATACATAAGTGATCAACATTGATATATTCATAATAAGTCTCTAATTATGATTTTTTTTCGTTGGCTTTTTATTAGAGCTGGCAGCTTTTGACTTTTAAAACTACCTAAATGGTTAATAATTATTACCACTAATGTATTTATATTTTTACCCGCGGCTTCGCCCGCAGTAGAGCCATTAAATAAGTATGAGAGATAAAGGGTAAGGTATAATAATAGAAATGAGTCAAAATGATAACTAAATTTTATTGCTTGGCTGAGATCAACAATTTTTAAAACTTCCTGCAGACAGTGAAGATTCAACACCTTAAAATATGCGTATTGAAATGTAACAACTAATGTTAAAATATATTTCACCGTAACAAAAATAAATAATTCTGAATTCTAACAATTTAAAAAAATAAAATACAAAGTATTAATCTAGGATATTCTTGTAGACCATGTTATAAGTTTTCCCGTCGGGTGCAAATATGTGTGAATTCTGGGCTTTAGATACACGTGAAAAGGCTACATAAAGTTGACCATGAGAGAGAAGCATGGGTTTTCTAAATGCACTCCTGCTACCAGTAATGTTTGTCCTTGTGCCTTGTTTATAGTAACATCAAAGCTAAACTTGACGGGAAACTGAACCCTTTTAAATTTGAACGGAAAGTCAGTGGGAATAATTGGTATCCGAAGTATTATAACAATATTTCCCTTACCGACACCTGTTAAAATAGTAGCACCAAGTACGTTCTGTCCCAATTTTGTTATCCGAAGCTTTGTTCCATTACATAGCAGAAGAGCATCTAGATTTCGCATAAGTATTACTGGTATATTTAGTTTCAATTGAAGTTTATGTGACGGTACACCCTATAGTTCAAGTGAATTTAAAAACTCCACAGGGTATGAAGTACTTAGTTCCGTATCTATAATTGTATCCATTGACAAATATTCCTTAATTTTTCCCTGAACCTCGTTTAATATTGCTCTTGCACACAATCACTGATCACTACACAAATTTTGTCGCAATTCCGGAAAAACATTAGCAATGAAATCCGCATCACTTTCTACTAAATTACAAAATTCTCTTGACAGTAATATATAGCCTTCAACGTCAACAGCTAAACAACCATCACCAATTTTCAACAACATTTCTGCGTAAAGTCCTGAATCCACGTCATTATGAAGATGCACTCTCATATCAGTTTTCAGGCGGAGTTTTTCAACTGTCGACCATAAGCGTGATGATTTATCGCACGCTTGAATTTTATCTGCCGGTGTCCCCCTCTGAATCACTGGGAGGGTTTGACGGAAATCACCAGTCAATAAAACTACCATGCCATTTTGGATATACCAGATTTTCGCTTCCGAGGCATTTTCTAAGAAAAGCAGAGTAAGAATTAACATCAGCGAGTAAGATCTAAAATAATAAAATGACTGCTAACCACAAAAATGACGGATTACCTCAAAAATTTGAATAGTTTTATACTGCATGTAACGACAGAAGAAAATAACAATAAATATAGAAAAAATAATATTATTATGTTAATACAACTCCAACAAATAATTTCGACCAAATTAGTTATCACAAAAACGGTACTTACGGACTTTTATTTAGATCATTTAAAGAGAAATAATTCTTTCATACATAACTTTTGCGTATCTTGAACCGTTTTCGCAGCGCAAGGAACGGAAGCCCTCAAAGATAAATAATTTCCCTCGTTTTTTACACATTTACCACTGTTTCTGTGCTCCTATTGTTCGCAGCGTGATGCTATATAGCCTATAGCCTTCCTCGATAAAAGGACTATCCAACACAAAAAGAATTATTCAATTCGAACCAGTAGTTGCAGAGATTAGCGGGTTCAAACAAACAAACTCTTCAGCTTTAAAATATTAGTAGGGATTCCTAAAAATATTTTGTTGAATATTTTATTGCAAATTATATCAAACCAAAAAGAAAATAATAGGTTTAAGAGTTCGTTATCTCGAATAGTAAGCTCGAGATTCTATATTCCGGAATTATTTAGTGTGAAAGAAATCTAAATCTATATAATTAACTACTAAAAGAAAAATATATACAATACATGTAAGAATTCCGATTGTACGTCCATACAGATGCTTCATATATGAGTTAGGATTGGAAAAATATAATATAGTAATAAGTCCGAGAAAATTACTTAGTTTTTGTTTAAAATGCATAATTTTAATATTTTCAATAATGCGCACTTAGTACCATGATAAAAATATTACTACTTAAGTGGTAATAAGCATTCGCCCTATACAGTGCTCTGTTCCTTGATTTTCCATTACATAACAAGCACTTGAATGAGCTTTCTTTTTCCTTTCGACGAATGCGGTATTTTCACAATATTCTTCTGCCGCCATTAGATTGCATAGCGAATTTTTTTTCAAAGAATATTAAATACCTACAACAAGTACGCCAACAACAATGCTCATTATGACAGCGAGTCTGTAAGCGCGCATTTCCTGCTTACGCTTCTGCTTACAAGTAACTTCACCTCATTTATGCGGTCATGTAGTTGGAGCATATGATTGCGAGTATGCATATGTGTGTATGTAAATTTATGTCAGAAAGTGATCGTTTCATACACATAACTAACGAATGTCAGCACTTGACTCTTTGCGCTGAAGTGCTGGCATAATCATACATGAGTGGCTGCTTGTAATGTATATGCAGCTTAAGCCAGTCTGTAAACGTTTAAGTAGGAGTGTGTGTCAAGTTAAGTCTTTGTGAGTATGTGCGCGCTTAACAGGGATTCTCCGCAAACATTAAATTGACTACTGTTGGTTCGGCTGCCGCTGTCGCTGTCACTTGTCGCTGAAATGTCGGATATTAATCATAATCACCCACTGGCTTCAAAATAAGCACACTTCGGTACACATACATATATATGTAATAACATGTAGCGCAGCGCATGCCTTATTTAATCTCGGAGTATCTGCTACAACTGTGAATTCTGGTTTTTTCCATTCATCATATGGGCATATTTTATAAATCCCCTTTGCATTTTCATTCATGTTGCAAACACTCATGTGCATTAGGGTGTCCTATATTTACCAAGTTGATGTTTTGGCTGCCGATCCCCTGATATTTTGCATTAAAAAACTAAACTTACAACTTTCAAAAATCGATATATAGATATCGATGTCGTATGAGCAACACATAACTTATGAGACCATTTGTATGAATGCTTAGTTCTTTTGATGAAAGTTATAAAGAGATATTTGCATGGAAAAATATTTCGGCTATTTTTTATAGAGCGGAACATTTTGTATTAGAAATTCTTCTCTTCAAAGTTGTAGCTTTATATTCTTATCTCAATAGAAATTTAATGCATAAGATCAAAGAATCCAGTATAAGATACATAGGACAAGTAAAAGTAAATTTGTTTAAGGCCATAGTTGAAAGTTTAGTGGGTTTTTGACAAAAAAAATCAATCTGGTAAATAACGGACCTCCTAATACTCGTACTCACACTAACTTTTTGTAAGTCAAAAAGAATTTTAATTTCAATTTACTTTCAATTTTGCAACTTTGACTTACAATTATACATTTTTTATACATTCGTTAATAAATACTAAGTATATAATAGCAATGGTGTCGCCACTGACGGCTGAAACTGCTGAAAATATTTATATAGAGATGTATATTGTGTCTTGGGGGCGGATAATACAGCTTTTGGGTTGTGTCAAGCTCGAATTATGTCAGCGACACACAGTTTAAGCTATAAATAATGTTCATAAATACATACATATAAAAATAGATACTTGCATAAATGCATAATTCCAACTGTAATTTCACAAAGCCATATGTATTAATGCAAACGCGCATACAATGTTCCATTTTCGCTATTTTCTCTGCTCTCACTCTCTCTATTTCTCTTACTCCTCATGCAGCTTTGCTCTGCTATTTGCCATTCATTTTGCTTGACATTTCATCATATATTTTATTCATGCATTTGTACGCTTTGCATACCTCCCATTAAGCATCCTTTTTCGTACTCCTACCGAATGGCACTGCGGTCTCCTTAGTCTTCTGTTAGCATACCCGTACTGTATGCTATGCATAGCTCATACTTATTTAGCGCTGACCGAAGAGTCGCTGTTTGCCGTTGACAGCACGAAGAAATGAGCTTGAGTGTCAGGCAGTCAGTTAGTCCTGCATTTTGTGAGGCAGTTACTCAGTTGTTAAGGGTCGGGGGCCATTAACTCACAGTTGTTGCACTGAGAGAAAAGGGAGCCGAAATTCCGAAAATTTATTTCAAATTTTTGATTTTAGCGAACTAAATGATTACCATTTATATAATTCAAAAATATGTTAACAAACTCTAAACTCGGAGCAGGATTATGATCTTCGCTGGCTAAGAATACCATTTAAAGCCAAGCTATGTCTCTCAACAGTCAAGTTACAATAATTTTTGGCTAAAAAAAATGTACAGTTAATATAACAAGGCTAGGGTATCCTTAACTTTCTTCACAGACAGAAATCATCACCAATTACAACGATCTTCTAATGCAATTTGGCCAGATGTGAATATTGCACTATAGAAAAACTTTGATAAAGGATAGCGTAATAAAAATGAAAAGGATAGCGAAAGGAATTTGAAATTGAAAGTAAATCTACGGATTGGCTTCAATACATTCATCTATACTGAGAAATCGAATGTCAAAATTTGATATTACACATAGTTTTACATAAAGACGATTTCAGGGATGGTCAGTTAAAATTATCCGTCTTTATGAACGCTGCTTACGTGTTTTGCTCCAATTAAGACGTTTTTGAAAGCAAAGTTCTCGACATTAAAATAAATCAACTGTTCATTTGGAGTTAAAACGCAAAAAAAAAAATATTTAAATATGTTACAAAAACTAAACTAAAAACTAAAAAAGTTTTCAGGCATAGGTTCCAGGAGAGTATATTACTTTAATGTACAGAACTTCATGGGAAAATATCTACCATAAACTCAAACTTTGTGAACATTAGACATTATCACATGAAAAGTCAAAGATACCTTAGCCTCTATATCCCTATATTTTGAAATCCACCTTCAACTAATAACAAAAAATAAATTTACGACCCTTGGCTTCATTGCTTAGTATTTGATCCTGTAATTCGTATTTATATTTTAAAATCGGCACGAGTTTCGCATATTAAAGCTAGGCTTATTCTAATCTATACCTCGTTTTAATTTTTTTTTTTTCACTATTTCATAGTCTAATTTCTTTGTCATTGCCAGCCATGTCATTTCTATCCTTTCAAAAATATAAAGGTATGGTTTCGCTAGGTCAAGGAAACTCTCACAGTGTATGTAATCACCGTTACACATCAGCTGGTGCCACCAAAACCGCAGTTTGAACCACTACAGATTACAAACCATACACATCTGTACATGTATAGCCTATTTACTGCGAGCTCAACAGTTTGTAATGAGGCCAATATGCGGTAGCGAGAGTGCAGTTAAACCGCTCACACATACACACACCGATGTATAAAACATAAATTTTGTATATTTGCCAAAGTGCGCAAAGTGCAACTTTAAATGGTAATAATGTTGATGGATTCATTAATTCTGCTTAATAACAACAAGAACAGCTGACTGGCATATCCAAAGCCACACATACATACCGATGTTTTCCGAAAAAAGGAATGTCTGAAAGAGATACTTGACAAAGAGTCAGCGTTGTTTACTTGAACTCAGTTGCCATTTGCCACTTACTACTTGCCACAGCACAGAGTCAGCAGATCCACACATACATTCACACATATATAAAAATATACATATCAGTGTGTGTCTGCAGAATTCATTCTTTCGACAGCGTCCGTGGCAAGTTCAATTTCGTGTGGCATAAATATTTATGCATTTAAATAATCTATATGTGGCATTACTGACTTGCTGACACTTAATGGCGACCGAGATGTTTTTGCGCATAGGAAGTGATTAAAAACAATGAAGTTGCAGTGTTATGGTTATTTGTGTTGTTGCTCTTTGCATATTTCATCTTTTCGCTCTTATTTCTTAACTTTTGTGGCACTTGAGGCTTAAAGTTGCATACGTGGCAGTTATTGCGTCATGTGTCTGCAACAATGGTAGCAGTAAGTAAAGCAATAAGGAAAGCACATACATACATACATATAATAACTGTATGTGAAGTATGTGTGAAGCTGTAAGGAGTAGGCTTTTAAAAGCCTGTATTAAAATGAGAGCATTGTTTCTGGCAGACTTGTGGCACGAACAATGCAAACCTACATTTCTGTGAACGACCAGAAGCTACGCTACATATGGTTGCATATGCGCACTCAACTGCAGTAGCCGCTGTTCGCTTACCATATTGTTTTTGTTGTTGCAACCCCATTAAAGTGACGCTTGACCGACTTTTGTTTACTATGCAACAATGGTCAAACACACGCATACATTGAGGCGCTGAAACTCTGAAATATGTGCAAACTGGAAGAAAAAGGTATGAATATGTGTGTATTGACAAAAAACTATAAACTGCAACCGAGAAATGTGTCACAGAATGTGGGCGCATGTGTCCTTTTCCGCTTGCTGCCTTTACTTCCAGCTCTCTTATTATTTTGCCGCTTGACATTTTTTCGTTCTGGATGTGGTTGTCATCGTTGCATTACAGTTGCCTAACGGTCAAATAGGCTAAATGAGCAGGCGCCAAACAAGTAAAAATACAACAATGTTGAAATCTTAAGCAAAAATGCATGTTGGAAGTATATTTTTAGGCCATTGATGGCAGGAGTGCCAGTCCTGTGGTATACTTGTACAATCACAGCAGTCAGCAGGCGATGTATATCTATCAATGTGGCACACAATGTGTAGCAACATACAAAAATCAACTGCTGCGTTGTGGCACTGTGCAATAAAAGCTGTGAAAAAATACTATAAGAACAATCATATTTGTTCGCCCACCGCTTGGCTTTTCTCACCACAGTAGTAATGTGTTTGTTTGTTATGCATCATGGTTGTTATCTCTTTATTCGACCTGTCAGTTTCACTTCAAATAAATCAAGTCACATAAAAATGACCTCCGGTTGCAAGAATCTGCTCTAATTTTCAAAAAATTTACATTTAATTTTGTCTCTAAAACAAGAGGTTGTGATATTTTATATAAGACATTTATAAAACAGGACAAACGTTGATTAAAATGATAAACAAAATGTTGGTATTCAGAGCTTTGGCGTCATGTATGTTTTTTAGGCTATGTGAAGAGATGTTGCTTAGTCAGTGACTTTGCTTCGTTTGGGACATGAACCAAGATTTATCGTTTAACTCAATACCTAAAAAAAATTTTGGCTAACTCTAAGAGCAACTATTCATTTAAATCAGCTTATCATCTGTTAGCCTTAAAAAGCAGCTTCAAGTTCAATGGTTACTCGGAGACAAATAATGTGATCATTATTATATTTTAGACAACCAAAAAACGGTTAAAATTTTGTCTAAAATTCAACCTTTCTTAAAAAATTCCGGCACTTTATCAATTACTTTTACTAATTTCTATGCTCTTAAATCATAAAAGTATAAAACAGAAACAAAGGAATGGCTTGATAAATACAGTGCGCACCATGTATCTTTAGTTTCATTGATTAACAACGAGAAGCTAACAGGACTCCATTCTTATGATTCCTATACGCGCAAATCCGAAAGTTAGGTTTGTCTTCTGCTAAGAGATTGCTCTGCTAAAAATCGGTGGAATGATGTAATTTGATAGAACTGATAAAAGTTGGTCGCAGTCCTAAGGATGTCGGAACGGCTAAATATCAAGACATCCCAACAGAGGTAGTTCCATGATTTTGGACACCGAATAGCTCTACCAACTTTCTTCTCCTCCTGAGAAAGACATGACTCTTGCGACCCTTTCGTAGCAGAGCTTAACAATCTTTAAATTATGGAGGAATACTATTTGTGCTATTTTGGAAGCTAAACAAAATATGATAGCCACGTACACGGCCAATCATCAGTAGCTATGAAACCAGGCTTATAGAATTTAAGCCACTGCTGGGTGTTTTTATCTATTGTGTGCGGATACAGAATTTTGTTGAAAGATTTAAATGCTCTCAATCGAAGAGAGTATTCTTTAACTGCTTTACTGCACCTTTCAAAGAATCGTGCTGTTACAATTTTGCCACAGTTCTGACTTCTTTTTCACTAAAGTGAAGATGTAAAATGCAATTTTCGAAGGGAAAAAGAAGCAAATGGGTCAACAGTTTTATAACTGGATTTATTAAAACCATGCAAAGACAAGGAAGTTTGGAAAAACGATCAATGTGCAGTAAGCAAACGTTCTCGAGTAATAAATTTCTTCTGATATGGTTTGTGTATCGGGTAAAAATTTTCCCCATTAATAGATTTGATGTCTAAGCTCTCATGGTCATCGAGATAGAGATTGTCTGAGGATTTATGAACCTGTGCAATGATGATTGTAAATATCACCGAAAATGGATTTTTATCAAACCAATAAAATCTTAACACTTCCAAATATAATAAAACTTTAAACTGTCGTTTTAATTGCAACTAATATACAATCCTGCGATATTTATCGCCGCCGCCGAAAAAGCTTTAAACTAATAACTACTTGCGAAAGTAATCGCCTGTATTTAATCGACCACAGCCTATATATCACATCCTGCTGCTCACACAACGTGCAACGTCACTGGGAGCATAACAACGCATAATTGGCACTTGGCGCCGATTGTCTGACGCAGCGTCACAAAACATGCAAATGAGCTACCAACGAACCCAAAATCAGAGAGAGTCATCAAATTACAAGAGAAATCGAGTGAAAGGCAAAATCCTACCTATGTGATTCAAAACATACACATATAGTACATATATCGTATAAGTCAACATGTTACATGCCATAGCTACCGGCTTCATTGATAGTTTATTAATTAAGCCATACAAATAAAAATTACAAAAATCAACAAACAATATAAAGCTTTAAAGCGATAAGATAACAACAAAGACAGCATTGCACCTCCAATGCTTGCAACATGCCACAAACATAGCCAGAAAACGAAAAAATCTAATTGGTTGGCCTAAACACACGCAATTTGAAGATTTCCTGCTGAATTCGATATTTATTTACGAAAATTCTAAACAATCCCTCCGGTATTTTCAACTCATGTGACGTTGCACGCTGTCAGACAGCTATTTATCTATGAATGCAGCGGAGCAACACCGCGCAACAAAGTGTGGCGCTACGCTTGAATATTCCTAATCACTCATGTTGTTGTTACTTGTTGCTATTTTTTGTTAGAAATGTGTGTTCGTGGGTGTGTCCTTTCTTTATGAAATTAAATTGTTAGCTTATGTGCCTGAAGGTGCAGCAGCAAAATCATTAGCGTCGGTCCACATGCCACATTTGGCGTCGCACCCTTTACGGTTTCGCAGGTATATCTGTATATTCTTTATAGGTTTCCAACAGATAATTAACGCTTAAATTGACTTAATCAATGATCACTAATTCGAAATTTCTTCTTCTTTCTTTGCAGGTAAGACCGGTTATGAGGTTTTTATGGCAAACATTCATTTCGAAAAATAAACTTTTGTGAGTATAAAAATAATTTGCTAATTATGAATGCGGTTAATTATCTAAGCTCCAAGCGATGGAAAAGTATTTTAACTAAATGGAAAATCAAATAAATTATATAAAAACAAGAAGCTATAACACCTTTCACAAATAGAAAAAATCCTTTACAAGAATTAATTTTTGATGGGTTAGTTTTCAGGGTAGATATTTTCTATAGCGACTCGATCTAAACAACTTCTTCGGATATTGTACTGATGATCATCAGTCTTATTCGCGTATACACAGACGGACATGGCTTAATTGACTCAGCTACACACTGTCCCAAACTGCTTCAAAATTTATCGGGATCCTTTTCCTGCAGGGTACGCACTAGTCTAAACACAGTATCTCTGTTTGAGCTACATCCCTACATACACACTCTCACATCGGACACATGTGAACAAAATGCAAACATATTTTGAAACTCGGTTTTGGCATAAATTTGCCATTTCTGCATTTTAATGCGCTCAAAAGAAAATAAATTTCTTTCTATAAACGAAATATGGTTTATATATGTGCATAATAAATATTACCATATTTGAACATTAATATGGGAAATGTGCTTATTTACGAGAAAAATGGGCTGCAACATTGTTTGCCACTTGTCATGGATTCGATTGGATTTTTCCAAAGGCCACAAGCTTGCCACATACATATTTTTATAAAATATATTTTCGCATATAAAACATTTCACACGTTTTTCACATTTAGCAGCTGACATGTTGCAGCCGCAACAATCACATTGACGAGCACGTCGTTGCAATGACATTCAGTCGCATGAAAATGCAATAACAACAACAGAAAAGCTATAAATCTATGTTGCATGTGTTTTCAAAGCTTTGTGCATCTAAAGCTTGCAAGACAACGCCTAGTTTATGCTATAAATGGCTTCAAAAACTGCGAACAGCATGTATTGTGCACAGATAAATGTAAAAATAGACAAGAAAGACAAAAGGCAGCTAGAGAATGCGAAGAAAGAAAAAGTTGCAAGAGAACATAAAATGAAAACGAAAAAATGCTTAGACAAAGGGCTCGAGTTGCTCGAGTTACCTGAGATGCCGAATACGGCTAGTTGCATGCAGCACATAACATAAGTATTCATGTGAATGTGTTATGAAAAGCATTTGTCACACATTTTCAACGCATTTCTAAGCGTGCAACACGAGACACACGCTTCGCACACCATAAATATATGGCGAATGAGAATGAAAACTATAAAAAACAACAACAAAAGAAACAACATTAAATTGTAAGCAATATCGTAGAAAGAATGAAAGTCATTTCAACCTTGGGTAACAATAATAGCAACAAGGCGCTGCTATAATCATAAAAAAGGGCGTAGAAAAATGCAACCGATGTCATGACAGGTGCTGCTGCCAACACAGTTTCGCTTGTTGTTGTTCTTGGCTTTGTGTGTGTTTTTGTGTCTGCAATCTCTCGGCAACAAGGCAAGTGCATTAATTGCTGTTGTTGCAGTTGTGCGTACGTCACATTTCCACACTGACTGGATTATTAACTAGCAATGGTAGTAGCGGAAACAACTACAACAACAATAGTTGCAGCTGAAATCATAGCCCAAGAGACGCCGAGCGTTGCTGATATTGCAAGGGCAACTTAAAGCTGCTGCCAAGTAATGCTGTTATTGCCTGCATATATGTGTATTTATTTATGTGCCACAGTCTAAAAAATGTATTGACGTGCTAGGTGACGCATGCCAACATCGCTGCCAAATGAGCCGACAAAGTTGCTTCTGAAGTGCCAAAGCTACTGCATCGACTGCCAGTAAACCAACAACTGCGGGACACGTTGTCGTCATCAGCTTCAATTGCTCGCGCATCAGTTGCACATGACGCATATAAGCACAATTGCATCGCAGTTCTATTGACAACAATTTGTTGTTATTGTTTTTTAGCATTGTCACTTGATTTCCTTTGAATATCTATTTCTATCAATTTCCACACATTTCTTATTCAACCTATCAATGATCTACTTGTATACCTATATATGTACGGTCTTTCCTGCCACACCACTTTCTCGTTGCTGCGTTGGCTAGGAATTTCCAGCAACAATCTGCAAATGTCTCAAACAATTGTGTTTGCAGCGGCAATTGTTGCCAACCATCAAGCATTATTGCATTAGTTATTGAAGTATTTCTTTTATGCTTATTCTTCTTCATCTTTTTTTCTCATGCCTTATTTGGCTTTGAATTGCATAGAAAGTGAAATGTGAGCTGGGAATTGTTACTGCGCTGAGGAATATAAAAGCGACGATTCAATACTAATTGCAGGTCTTGCTAACGACCATCAAAGAGTTTAATTTTTTTTCAACACAAGCAAGAAAAACGTTAACTTCGGTTCCCCCAATCGTTTAGATTGTATGTCAGTTACATGCTATAGTGGTTCGATATCGGCGGTTCCAACAAATCAGCAGCTTCTTAAAAAGGAACGACTTTTGCAAATTTTCAGATTCATGTCTCAAAAACTAAGAAACTAGTTCGCTTATATTAGGTTGTCAAAAAAGTCTTGCGGTATTTTCGCTAGTTGGCGCTGAAAGCGCGTAGTTCTAGTTTTATTCGTCGCATCGGGTCATGTTATACCTTTTTGGAAAGCTAATTTCACGCGCTAACACGTGTTTGATTGATTGTCGTTTCTTTTAAGTCGTTTGTGAGTTAAAGCGTCGCAAACATAGAGCAAAATAAAGAGAAAATACGGCATATTTTACAGTACTACTACGATAAAGGCAAAAATGCATCTCAAGCATCTCAGTTTCCATTTCCACCGCACAGCGATGGTTTCAACGATCTCGTTCTGGTGTAGAGGTGATCGAAGATGCGCCACGCTCCGCAAGGCCTGTCGTCAAAAATTGCGATAAAATCGCTGAATTGGTCGGAAGAGACCGGTATAGTAGTCATCAAACCGTTATAAACCATTTGAAGAAGCTTGGAGTCACTAAGCAGCTCGATGTATGGGTGCCACACAGTGGTGCCAAAGCGGAAAAAAAGGATTTTTTTATCATTCCAAATTTGTACCATCTTTTCATTTTAAGCTAAGAACTAATCAAATAACATTACCCGAATACTTGGGCTTGATATATTCAATGGTTTTTTGTTGGGAGAGCTTCAAAGTCCAACAAAGTATCAACGCAAAGTTACTCAGAAAAATGTGATGAATATTGGAAAGGTTAAAACTCAAAAGTTAACCATAAACTATCAATTGTAAAGTTTTTATTTATTACAACCAATATTATAGATGTGATTTACATCATCAAATGTATACTTTCTTTTTCAAGATTTTTTTTAATATGATGTTTTTTCTTGGTAAAAAAAAATCATATATTTCACAACTTCAACAGAATATAACTATTGTGCGCAGGAGCGCGCAGGTTAGCCACTTACACAAAATAAACTTTAAAATCTCCTTAATCGATAGAAAGAAAAATCAGCTGCAATTAGCTGCCAATTCATGAGTAATTAGCTTTTTAATCTACTGCAACTGCAACTGCGTTGTTTGTTTGCTTGATTCGTTGCTTTGTTTTTGTAAAGCAAAACCAAAGGAAATGAATGATTTAGATGGTATATTGAGGAGAACAGTAAACGAAGGTTCCCAAGGATTTGGAATTTCTCCCTTGCATGCAAGAATTAAGTTTATGGAGTGTATTCTGATGAAAAAGCACGTATTGAAGCAGATTTGAAGTCATCCTTGGGAATACATGTTGATGTAGTGAAGCAGGGACTGGGTACGACAAATGATGGCAATACCTCACGAAGATTTTTTGAGAATCCTGCTAAAACTGCCGATATTGTTGGCGTTGACGAAAACCTGATACATAGATTTAAAATAATATTAAATACAATCAATAGTCAAGCAGCAACAGATCCTCAAAAATTTGAAATTTATTGCATGAAAACTGCGAGGTTATATGTCAGCCTTTATGAATTTTACTATATGCCAATGACGGTACATAAAGTTTTAATGCATGGAAGTAAAATTGTTTCATCCTCTATTTTACCATTGGGCATGCTATCAGAGGAGGCTCAAGAAGCTCGCAATAAAGATTACAAGAAATATAGGCTTAATCATTCTAGAAAATGCGACAGAATTTCTACAAATCAAGATGTAATGCACTTACTTTTAGCTTCATCGGATCCTTTTATTAATGGCTTCAGAATAAATCCCAAAAATAAAACTTTAGAATTTTACGATGATGTTAAAAAATTACTTGTTGAATAAGTAAATAATAATATATGATCATATTTGAATATTTATTGGTTATGTTATATGGGAGGTGGGCGAAAATATTGCAGCTTTTGAGATTATATTATATGGGAGATGGGCGTAATTGTGGGCGGATTTGCTTTATTTTTTCCGGACAAGCTTATATTTACAAAATATTATACTATAGAAAATTTTGTTACTGTAGGATGATTTTTGATTTTTGTGTTATATGGGAGGTGGGCGTGGTTGATGTGTGCCAAATTTCAAAGCCCTACCTCGATTCTTTCTATTTTTTGCCGCGGCTTGTATGAAGCGGCACCACTGTGTGCCACACGAATTGATTCAATAAAAATACCGCAAGACTTTTTTGACAAACTAATATATAAGAGGACAGCCGGGCATGGCTAACTCGACTCAGGACGTCGCAATGATAAGCTTCTTTCTGGGTGTTACATACTTCGTGGCAGGCTTTGTAGTGTTCAATGCTCAGGGTATAAGTTAGCAATAGTGTAAAAATAGCGTCTTTATAAGGTATTTTCTAAGTTATTTCCCCTTCTTTTCTCACAGTTTCCGACAATTTATTGCATTATTTGCTTTAATTAACAATTGTCGGCAACCCTAGGGTATATTAAGTTTGTCACGAAGTTTGTAACACCCAGAAGGAAGGGTCGGAGAGACCTATAAAGTAAATATATAAATGATCAGTATGTCGAGCTGAGTCAATTTAGCCATGTCCGTCTGTCTGTCGGTATATATACGAACTAGTCCCTCAGTTTTTAAGATATCGTTTTGAAATTTTGCAAATGTCATTTTCTCTTCAAGAAGCTGCTCATTTGTGGGAAGTGCCGATATCGGATCACTATAACATATAGCTGCCATACAAACTGAACGATCGGAATCAAGTTCTTGTATGGAAAACTTTCACATTTGATAAGATATATTCACGAAATTTGGTACAGATTATTTTTAAGGCAACAATGTAATCTCCGAAGAAATTGTTCAGATCGGGTTACATAGTTACTAACGGAAATGCACCTGTGAAGGCAATTCAAAAATAATATATAAAATTTTTTAGTTGGCAACCCTATTATTTGAGTTAACTATTCTTGACTTTAAATTATTTCGTTTGATGCCACAGATTTCATATATTTTTTTTTTGGTTCCTATAAGCATAATAATTTTGATTTTACGTATCAGAACTTCGCAAAAAAATATTGTATATATATTTTAGTTAAAGCGTTTTAAGTGATTTTGAGTTATGCTAGAACTTTTAATCTAATCTCCGAAATTTAATGAAAGAAAGGGCAAATACAAAAATTCTTTAACAATTTCAATTTATCCCATCTCTTTATTAGTTTATTAAGGTACATTCAAAATTATTTATATTTTTCTATGTATGTATGTGCTTCAACGGAATAAAAATTTAAATAAAAAAAAACTAAAATCCAAATCAATCATTACACATATTAGTAATTTCTATTAGTTCAGAAATGTGCTTTTAATAAAATGTGTCAAACGAAGCTTGAATTGAATTATGCTAAAACTTTCGTTCATCCTTGAACTCAAAATACGCCTTTAACTTACCATTACGTCAATCAGCGGTAATTTTAATTTGAATCTAACACCATTGATATCAACAAAATGGGAGGAGTGGATGGCTAGTGAAAGACAATGAAAGATGTTCATATGTAGGTAGAGTCGCAGGTACGGTACTCTTCGACTTTGTTTATACGAATGTGCCACATGTGCTAAAGAAATGACGCGCGACTAATGAATTAACAAAACCAAGAGTGGAAGAACGTGTATACATATCCATATCTGTGCAAAGCACTTCCACACACATATGCGAAAAAAGTAACCTAAAATTCATTTAGCACAATTGATGAATGACACGACGCCACGAATACATAAGTACAGTCATGCAAACATATGCTCTCGAAGAGGGTGAAAAGCTTTTGATTGACAACAAAGACAAGAAGAGAATTGTGTCGCTGTTGCAAGCGCTGTATTTATAAATACATATAAACATTTGTACCCGTACATATAAAAATTATATATTTCATACAATTTCAATTGAATGGCGTGGAAAATTTTGAAGAGTAGGCCGTAGAGGATACTATTTTTGAGGGTTAGGTTTGCATATAGAATTCGCGAGCTCGACTAGACGACACTTTTAGGGTTGTATGCATGCAATTTTGGATGGGTTTACTAACGTACATACCATATCATGTAGCTTCAGTACTAACCCCAATGTATCATGCTTGCATGAGCTGTTAAGTGCTGTAGAAGTGAAATTGCACCAGTTGTTAACGTTCAGAATTAAATGTCAGTTCCAAATGGAGCATAGCTTTTTTTATTTACGAATTCGCGACAATCGTAAATATCAGAGAAAAATTGGTGGTTACGAAGCTCGTGTTTGGTAATAACATCATGCCGCTTGGGTGGCAAGGTTCTGGTTGGTTGTTGTCGAAGTCATCTAACGGCAGACCCATGAAACTTTTGGATTCGACATGGTTGTACTGGTTATCTGGTAGAACTGCTATATCTTAAAGAATGAATCAATAAAGATTGTTGGATCTACCTTTTTCTAATTTAATACAGCAATAAATTGTTCCAAAATCAGCAAAAATGTTGCACTATATTCCATTGCTATCAGGATTTCCTTGGTCTTTCGACAAGAAGAACAGTGTCATTAGTATTATCAGAAATCGAATTGTGCATAATAGATGTAAACTGAGTCATTATGTCACATATTGAAAACTGCCCAGTGATGAACTACTCATTCGCAATAAAATAAAGACTTTCTTTCTTTGAAGCATAAAATACGAGTATATGAGGTATTGTTTTTATACTTAATCGATCTGAACACTCTTGGTAAAGAAAGCAAATAATTTAACAACTAAAATGGAATCAACCAAATTCTAAGAGATTTGTCGCAAATCAATATCATAGAATATATTCCCCGATATAATGGCGACCAGTTTAGAGACTTTTAACAACAAAACAGCACAATATCTCCAAATAAAAATTCATATAAGGCAAAAAAAACCCAATACGACAAAAAAGTTGGCAGAGCACGACAGATAAACGCAAAAAAACAATATGAAGCCAAGCTGCTGACCGCGAAACTTGCGAGATTCATCGATTGCATGCAAATTTCCTAGTATAAACAAAAGCAAAGCGGCACTTTATACTATAAATGTGAGTGTGCTTAGCGCTCTCATAACCAAGCCAACAAAAGTAGGAGGGGCTATGTACTCGCATGTATCGTGTTAACAGAAACACCGGACTTTGTATTGAAACACGCCCGTTTCACTGCCAACGCACTTTGAACGCGGTAACTATTAGCCAGCCGGCCTTTGCGGCTTGGCCTAACAAATCAAGCAGACAGCTTGGCAGCCAGGCCCCTAAGCCATTACGCGGCGCCACCTTCGGTGGTCTGTACAAAGGGGGTGTTGCTGCTTTATTATTAACGAGGAAATTTGCTTAATGGAGCCTGTGTTTAACATTCACTTGTACTATGTGTGTATATATATATGTATATTCATATATATATATATGTTTACATAAGCATATGTTGTGTCTGTGCATAAGCTTTATTATTGAAGGTAAACGTAACCGGTTAATTAAATATAGCGCCAGTATTAAAACAAGAAACGTATATCTTTCATAGGTGGTTACAATCCGCCTATTCACTCAAATTTTCCTCAAATGGGCAGCATAATCTTAAATTAGGATTCAAACTATTTATGATTTGTCGGCAATAATCTACGTTTATGTTGACTAATCAATTTCTATCGATAATCGATTATTTTAAATCGAATGCAATCGACTTTTATAGATACTCAATGAAGATGTTCTTAAATCTCTTCTCTTTTTACATTCCACTTCGTGTAAATATTTATGTATTATTTTAATTGGTTATCCGATGTTATCTCTCGTTTATTAATTTATTTCGCTAAAATAAATCATGACAGCTATTGGTAGTAAACCATTGTTGGACACCTTATTCGAAAAAGAGTGACCTTCACTAATTTCTCAACACCTTTGTCAGTGTATAAATGACGTAGTATAATCCTTCATTATCATAAGAGTGATTTTTACTAGCATTTACGTGATTACTAATGTGAGAGTGACAGAGCCAACCTTTGGCTTTTGGTTGAGGATGCAACCTTAATAACTTCCACTTAAGCTATTTGACATTCTAGTCTTAATGGTTAAGTGGACTTCAAGCCAAATAATCACAAAAAAGAAAACTTTATATTTCCTAAACTTCATAATAAGCTTTCGACGGGAAAGAAACCACTTAAAGTGTTGAACCCACGCGAAACCTAAAGTGTTTGGGATGCAACACGGTACCTGCCGCACTTTAAAGCGCCCAAATTATACCTTAACCCACGCACACATAAACAAAAAGGTGAAACTCTTGACTGTTTTTTTTTGTTTTTTGATGACGACACCGTCCAACATAGAAAAAACGGCTGGAACTGATGCTGCCTCATGTCGGGTATGACTATGAGCGATAGCTGGCCTTGCTTTGCTTAGATTCATATTTACACCAGGCTCGCGCGTTTGATTTCCCAGCGTTTTGGCACGCCATCACTTCGTCCGCCCCAGCGATTTTCGCGGCGGCAGAAAGTGCGTTCAACAGTCTCCGTGTTGAATGCGCTGACTTTTAGTACGGGCGCTTAGGTCGTGGCCAAAATGCCGCCTGGTAGATTTATTGTTCGCGTGCTGCGGGCTAAAGAAAGAAAATCAGTCAAGGCGAAAAATGTGAAAACACGAAAACAGCAAAAGGGAGCAAAAAATCAAAAAAATTGTGGTAGGGCACAAAAAGTTGCGAAGCTGGCAAACAAAAACGCAAAAGCATAAGCGCAAATAAATGGTTTGCCACAAAAATCGACCAAAGAAATTCACACCTTCACACTTACAAAAACACAAATTTGTTTACATTCTTGTATAGGTTACGTATACGCACCGTCCGGAAGGACAAACGGAAGCACGCAAACCTTTTCTCCGCGCGCTGGTTGAGGGGAGTTACGTGCGAGAAGTAGGGAGTGAAGGTAGCGTGCCCGTTGAAAATAAAATTTTCGTTCGCGTGTTCTTGTGATTGACGCGAGTATGCAGGCAGTGCACGAAGGCGTCAAGACGTCTCCGCGTTCACTGCGGCGCACTGGATTGTGTGTGTTTTAATTTTTTTTGTCTCACGAGTTCCACATATTTCACGTTTTTGTTTAGTTTCCTTAAAACTTTTATGCCGTCAATATTAAGCACTTTTCTTTGGAATACTTTCTTGATAACAGTTTTAGTTTCACAAGCAATGCAGTTATGAAAGCGTGGGTTTATTATATGTTAGTGTGTTTTTTTCAAATCACTTTTTTCATATTGAAAGTTTTCAACTGCGTGAAGAACATTTTCGTAAAAGATAGTCAATAAGTAACTTTCGAACGCTAACTCGTCTACTGACGTTTGTAAGCGTCAACGGGTGGCACAGTTGTACCTTTAGATTAAAAATTTTTGTAGAAATAATAATTTCGTATGCAATATTTGAATTAGTTAATACTCCTAGTATTTCAACTGAGGCAAAATTGATTAATGATTATTGGTTCTTGAAGTTCTGATTGTCGATAATGAAATTTAGGAACAGCAAATAAAAAATACAGTCATTCAGAAAAAACTTTTATGGGTTGTTCAAAAGCACCGATCCATACTGTATTCTTAACCGTGACCATCCAGCATAAAATTTACTCCATTCTCCCCGTTCTTTAATAATATTTAAAATCCCTCCCCGCCTCTATAATCCTGGGCTCATCATGATCGCCTATTCGATTAAGAAGAGGGATTTGGGAATCTGTTTCATCAGGTCAATTGTTGATCTGTGTTAGTTGTGTTGTTGATCTGTGTTAGAGTTGCTTAATATTTATATCTGCACTATTAACCACAATTACATGAAAATAAACAAACAAGAACAAACACTATATACTCGTATCTATAGGAGAAAGGCAACCTAATTGATTGCTGCGAATTCATAAAGTGTCTTCTTTCGCTGCCTGGCTTAAGTAACTGCAGTATTTGCTGCCAAATATGTATATATATATATATATATATATTTATACATCTATATATATATATATATGTACATATGTGTCAGATATATGTTCGGAAGAAATATCCTTTTTTCAGTGCTACTTATAACTATATTCTCATACAAAATTATACATATGTATGGTTACATTTTCTGGAAATAAGCCTGTGTGCGCATGGAAATCAATAATCTGACCAGGCGAAGATAAATTACGTCATTTTGCCATAGAATTTTGCTGTTGTCGTTGCTTCAATTTTTCTATTTAGCACAATTTGTATTCGTACATTACGTAACTCAACACAGCATGACATACATACTTGCATTACATAAAAAATAATATTATATAGCTAACATCCATACAACGCTTAATAGAGCATTTGTCTGTTACTCGACCTGGACAACTGGACTTCCCCTTTCGCCACTTACAGCCAGCAATGTTCATCTATTAGTGAGCACGAGTTAAGAAGAACCAAAATTAATAGCCAAACCGATGAACTGAATGAAGCTCACAAATTGGGTTCGAAGTTTCTCTGTTCACTTGTCACACATCAATCATACAAACTGAAGTGGTTGGAATGCATATTTTGTGGTTCAGTGGGAAACTTAAGTACACTTGTCGGATAGTATTAAAAAAGAAAGATATAAAAGTAAAATATGTTCTAGTTATTAGTTGTTTGTTTGTTCTTTGGAAAGATAGTAAAAAGTCTGTAGATTAAGTTTTATTTGGGGTTGGAACCACAAAATTTGTTTAAATCTGGTTAAGTGGCATTAAACCAACGAAGAAAATGTTTAATTAATTTTTGGTAAATTAAAATCAATTTCACTTGACTATGGAATTCTAGACTAGAGAGCAGTTGACTTGACTTTTGGAATACTAGATGAATTTTTATTGGGACAAATCCTTGTAAAATATTTGTGAAAGTGTATCCGTTTATAATTTTCTTACTCTCTTATATTAAAAAAATATATACTATATATGTAATTTCACAATAAATTTCTCTGGGGTTATGATTTTATCTTAATGTTTCCTTTCATTTATTATTACTGTTTTCTTTTAGTATTTGCACCCAACAAAGTGATTCGAAAGCCACTTATGAAAAATGTTTATGTCGTTCAGTTGCTTAGTTCTTTGTTTTGGTAATATTTGTTATTAATGACGAAATGGACACTTTTGTAAGGACAAATGGCCAGTAGTTTTATCATAACCATCAACTTTGTTGTTGTTAATAAAATGGTGCAGATATTTTGCCACCAAGTGCTTAAGTGCTTACAAAAGCTTAAAAGATTGAGAATTGCTTTCACAGATACTTAAATGACAAAAGAGTTGGAGAATACGTTGATAATAAAAAATGTTTTTCCTTTACTATTTTTTTTCTGCTTCCCCTTACATAACCTACTATTGATTTTCCACTTCAAACGAAAGCTCTAACAGCCTAATAACATACATAGACCTCGCATATTTTTTATTTATGTCGAAAATTTTGGGTTCTTTAATAGTTGTTTTTTTTTTAATTATAAACTGAAAGCTAAAAAGAGTCCTAACCCGTTTTCAATGGCATTACGGAATTTTTTGAAATTTCAGCATTAAAGTTAAACTCACTTGCCACTTTCGCTGTTCGCTGTCATATTTCCTTGCCAATTTGACTTTATCCTCGTAATTCTGCGAGGTAACTTTTTGCAGAATAAACTTATATTTTCTTAGCGTCACATTGGCTGGTAAATAAAACGTTAGCTTGTCTTTTAAATTCCCTTAACCGTATATGTGTATGTATCTATCTCCTTTGAATGTCTCTTTAATACTTCCTTGGTTAAATTCTGTAGCCTTGAGCTGCATACTATTTCTTGGCCCTTTGACGTTTGTCAACTCGCTCCCTTGGGGCTTTTCTCCTACTGAAATATTAGTGTATGCCTTGTAATGAAGTCTGCACATTTACTGTTAAAGCCAATGACATCACTTCTTTTGGTTGTGATTACTTGATTGCTTCCCATTCTTATCCCCAGTTGACTTTTATTGCTTTTTGATCAAGAAGACAACGAAAGAGCGACGAAGAGAAGACTGAGATAGTAGTGCTTGAAAGGAGTGTTAATGCATAAGAAACTTAATTGATACAATTGCAAGATAAGTGCATTAATTAGAATAAATTAGTTTTTCCTTGTTTTTGATCTGCGGTTGTGATTGATTTCGAAAAAAAATATACAAAATACATATTCAAAAATGTCTACATAATTTGGAGACCAAGGATCTCCCCCACAGGGATTAGACCTGGGACTTGATAAGACATTTAAAATTATTTAAAAAGTGTTATTGCTTGAATAAAAGAAGTTCCAACCAACTTAAATGCATATAAGTAATAGCCTTGAGAGAAGGCAGCGTTAATCCGGATTAACTTAATCAGATTCATATTTGTAGGTGGCAGACGGCAATGTTTATGTAAATAGCGGATTGCCATTTTTATAATATTTCTAATGAAATTGGTTAGAAGATAAACATTGCGGTTGTTACCCGACCAATTTTTACAAAACCATTTTTTATTACAAAAATTTGAAAACAGCAGTGAGTGTTGGTTGTTTTTCATTAATAAAAGATTATAATTGGCCATTTTTAACAATGCTGCCAACGAAAATGCAGCTAACTCTCTAAAATTTGGAGGATTAAATGGGAGTTAGCAACGGATTTCTTTTCACTAGTTTCTGCATTAATACGGATTAACGCTGCCATCTGTCAATGCTGTAAGTTTGACTAGTTGTAGCAGCCTGTTATTTCAAATGCTTCTATTTTGAGTATTCTAAATCCTTATAAAGAAGTCTGATTAAGGTTTAAAAGCCTCTTTCAAAGTATTTCTGATCGATATATATGTGTGAAATACTGTGTAGTCGAAAAAGTCTTTTCGTCATATTTTCCTTTATCATCACTTTCAAAAGCCATGAGAGTTCCTTACAAAAATGTTTAAAATATCATAAGTGTGAATGTAGATGCGCTAACAAAAAAGCGTAAGTGCGAGAATTGAATTGAATAATAAGGCTTTAAATAATTATATTTCGATTCGTCCTCGATTATCGGGATTACTGAAACCAGATAATTTTATTAATTTTTTGTAGTTGCTCTAGATCACTAAACCTTTTTAGATTTTTTTTTCAAACTAGGTAAGAATGATGGCCGTGATCGTGTTAGAGGAGCTTTTAGATCATACTTAAGCAATGAAAAAGGGAGTACTGAAACAGCGAAAAACTTGTAAAATGTGAAACATCAGTATTGTGACTATAGTAAATGACAGAACGGGTCTAAGCTATCGCTCCCACTATAAACGGGTCTTAGTAATCGAGGCAGACAGGATTTTTATACAGCCAAGGACGGTTAACTCGGCACCATTCCTCGAAATTATTTTGTGCATGTTTTCTGCCGCTACAGAAATAGAACGTTATTTTTTCATAAAAACTAGGATGGTAATTGGTTATCTAGAAAAGAAGTCATTGACGCTAACATCAGGGAACTGTAGAAAACAAAGAACAGGAAAGAGCAATACAATTCCCTAGGGAGAGAGAGGCGAAAGGATATTGTGGATATTTGTAAATAATTTTAATTAAATGATAAGATAAGCAAAAGCATATGTAACTTGAAAAAATTTAGTAATACTTATGTATACGTATGTGTTTACATGCATATGTGTGCATAAGCCATTACATATGTTGTACTTAAACGAAACATTGTTCAATTACATGCGTCAAAAAATTGATACGCAGATAATTTTTTATGAAACTCAATCTTTTTTTCATTTCTTGCATATTTGAAATTAATTCCATCAAAAGACAGCGGCAAACAAACCAAATATATATGCTTGTTTAAGTTCATATCTATCTCTCCTTTGAAGGAGAAAAAATAGTATGTTTTCATAACGGTATTACTTCCATAATAAAACGTTGTGTAACATAATTTTTTGCCATGGACATTTGTTTTAATTTGAGCATTTATGCAAGCTATTGCATTGCTTGTCAATAAATATGATTTTTTTCCACAAACCACATTTTTTTGAAAAATAAATATTTCTGAGTCTTATTGTAAACATCTGTATAAAAGCATTCGCCATGAAGAGTTATAGTATAGATTCATATTTTTTAATCTCATATAGGTATTGATGTGCGGTTTATTGGCATAAAGCCGACAAATCGGCGCCACACCACAAACAGAGGAAGTCAACACGATGCGGCAACTATTTTTATGCCTACTGAAAAAATATAAAAAGTCGAAAAAAATGCAAAAACACAGAAAATATTAAAACATAAAATAACAAAATAATGAGCCTACGCACACACACTTTTACAGACAAATGCTAGACACTGCTAATAAACTAAAGAAGAGAATAAGTATTTTTCGTTAATTTAAATCACATATCCACAAAATCATATCCACTCGTGCTTACTTGACATGAAAAATACAAAACTAGCAAAAACACAAACGCATTTCACTTAGCAACGTTTGCGGCGCTAATTTCGGCTGCATGTGTTCCCAAATTAAAACATTGCCTAGAGCCTATAGGCGGTTTATGAAAAACTTTGCCATAGACATATGTATGGTTGGGTGTGTTTTGTGGCGAATATAGTTTAAATATAACATACGAGTGGAAAATAAATTCGGAAGAAAATATGCGGAAATCATATATACTTACATAGATGTTTAATAAGTAGCACAATAGGAAAAATATGGAAAATCAGAATTAAACAACTCACTGAGAAAAGTTGAAACTCAATAGTGCTTTGTTTCATTGGATACAAAAGAGAATTAGGCAAGATTTCGAAAAAAATATGTTGGACGCCTTTTATTAATAAATTACTTAGGCATTCAAGTTGAAACATTAAAAAATTATCCCGATAAATTGCGCCACAATTACAAAGTTTCAGGAACTGCCTACAAATTCTATTCTCAGCAAAAGAAACTTCCTAAGTCTTGGCATTACCAAACTCTCTTGTTGAGATGAAACAATGGATTTGGAGAAATATCTCTGAACTATTTAAGTCACGAATCTAGTGAGGACTTCAGAGAATGGTTTCCGAAGACTATGGAACTTCAATTGCTTACTAATTTTGAACACTATTTTGCTCAATGATGCTGATGTTTGATGGCAATGGTGAACGAACACATCGTAATCGCTAAACTTCTCAAATAAACTACATTTTCTTTAACAGATTATCTAAACATGAATGTTCATAGTATCGCTTTGTCCCATTAGAGATGATATTTCGAACTATCACTACTGATACAAAATTATTGAATCTGTTTTATGCTGATGAACTGTAGTCGAGAGAAAGAGGGTGCGTACTGAAGTATTTTTTAAGGTTAGGAACAAAAAACACTAAAATATTTTCCTTTACTGACAAAGGCATATTTCTTTCGTTATTGATTTCTTAGCAAGAAAGAGTTACTTCCTATAGAAAGAAATACGTATACGTATAAAAAGTATACAACAATTTTACGGTCTGGAGAGCCGAATTATCTGTTAAAATGCTCTTTGAATTGGAATAAGGATTCATTTCTTATATGTATCAGGCAAGTGAACGCTTATTTTCGCTTAATTTCTTATTACTCATACCGTATTCGAATATTTTCCTAGTAGATCAAATGAATTCTGAAATTCTTAGAACTGGATGTCTAGGTTTAGGGCACAATTGAGATGCATTATTAATTTGGTTCTATTAAAAGTATGAAGAAGTTGGAAAGCTTTAGTAGAGTAAATTCCTATCGAATAGGGAATTTGAAAATCCTAAAATTTCCTACCAGGTATGTAGGGAGTCACGAAATCATTGACAACATCAAGTGAGTACAGAATTAGTAAAGAAGCAGTGGGCTAACGGAAGATGAGTGGATTAAGCCAAAATGCACACCAAAAACAAACATTTTTTTAGTGCTTGGGCTCACCAAACCTTACATAAGTGTTTGACTCACACACACTTGTATACCAATATTCGCAGTTTTATTACTTATGCAGTGCGCGTCATGCAACAACATACAACGCGGCGACTCATTACTATTAAATTATAGTATATTTCTGAGCATACGTACGTATGTAGTATGTATGCTTAATGCGGCAACATGCTTACGGAGTCAAAGACCGTTTGACCGAATTGAGCTCTCAGTGGATTAGCTAATACTTGTACAGTGTGTAGTGGTTTGAACTCGGCATGTAATATTTTCAACAACATATAAAAAGAATTGCAATAAACTGCGTATAGAAAATAGTTGTTTTGCTAAAATTTCACTGTTTTCCGAACTTTTATTTCAGTAGAAATATTTTTGAAAATGTGCATTAGCATATTTCAAAATTAATTTCCATGGTTATTCGTTTTCTTTGCCAAAATGTTTTACTTGATTCATTTTTTAAGAACGAACGTGCCTATCGAGCTACACATACATGCCTATGCCCTGGTAGACATTACAAATTGCTTAATTATTACTGACTAACCGATGTTTATTAAATTTTAAACTTTTTTTAGTGTTATGTATTCAGTTGCGTAGCTTGATAAGCTTCCTAAATTTGAACTAGTTGCTAAAATGGCGATAAAATATAGCCATTGTTTTTTAATAGCGACAAATAATCGTCATTTGCGGAAAGTGTTGATTCCCTTTTTTCAGTTAAAGAAATCTGCGTCAAAAGCACATCGTGAACTCCAAAAAGTTTATAGAGGTGTTACCCTCAATGCTTGATTGGTTAGGAAGGCCAAAAACCTTCGACGACGGTGATTTGGTAACATTGCTCCATGACGATCCATCTCAAACGCAAGAAAAGCTTTCTTCAGCATTAAAATTCAACCGCCAAGCCATTTCAAAACGACTACATGCTCTGGAAATTACTGAGAAATAAGGAACTTAGTTTCTTTATGACCTCATTACCAGGAGACGCACGAAGAAGTGATTCTGCTGCATGATAATGCTCGACTTCACGCTGTCAAACCCCTTAGAATCTACCTGGAAACGCGTAAACGGCAAGTCTTACTGTACCCGCCACATTCCCCAGATATTGTACCGTCCGTTTATTATTCGTTGTCGTGGTGGTTTTATATGATTGACCTTCTTTGTTTAGCTCGTCTTAAAACGGATGTTTTTCCACTACCTAGAGCATTTTCATATCAAACGTCGACAACTTTCCTCACTTGCGTGAATTTCTACACATGACCCCATCCGTCATTTTGATCTAATTAACCTAAAAATGTTTTGGAACGATTTTTCCATTTCACAACAACGAAAACAAGCAATTCTCTTTTCAATGTGCGTAACATAACCTCACTTTGGAATTTTCGAAATATTTTTGTTCAAATTTTCCTAGAGGGAATTTATCAACAACCCATAGGCCCATTCTAATATTGGCAGAAATTTATTATTAGGCCGCGGCCACGCAGTAAACGACTGAGCGATGAGCGGCTAAGCGATGAGCGGCTGAGCGATGATTTTGAGCGACGTATGGCTTTTTACTGAGCGGCTGTTGTTGAGCGATTAGTTGCTAAAATGCCGTTGTCAAGGGCTGTACAGCGTATATTACTGATTGAAAATAGATATCATGTTTATAGAATCTTGCTACGTATAAAAAAAAGAAAGTATGGTGTTCATCCTATAAACCAAACAAGATGGAGGTTCGTTGAATTTAATAATTTATATTAAAATCTACGTAAATTTCCAGATAGATTCTTTCAATATGTACGATGTCCGGTATTTGTTTAAATTACATTTTGTATTTCTCCTCTGACTTCTAATTTTTCAATATTGTTAAACTGCCGCATAAATGGCAAGAAACTTTTAAAAAACTGAAGATCATCATCATCTTCTTCCTTCTATTCTACCTCAGCTTTTAAAATTTCCATTCGCTTCTTTTCAATTTGGAGAAATTCAGATTCAAACTCGCTTGTTCTTCCCTTTCTTTTCTTTGTTTTTGGTGGTACATTTGTAGAGCAACTGGTGAAAACAGAAGTGCTGGTTTCAGGCATATCAACAGTTTTAAAAACAGAGTCTTCTTCACTTAGTAGATCGTTAATCAAAGTCGAATAATTAGGATTGCAACATTGATATTGCTCTGGTTCCAAAAGATTCCCATTCATAGGATCCGGAACAACGCTTTTTTTAATGAAGTTCATCAAATCATTTTATCATGAAAATATGTTAACAATCAATTTTTTTTATGAATAAAAAAAACACTCACCAGAACAACCACATATTTCTCCCAGTTCTTTCCATATGTTGTCAGTGATATTTTTATTTTTGAAGTATTTGTGGCTATCCTGCCACAAAACCGTGTAGCATTGCACCTCAGAAATAAGCATTTCAATGTTAAATTTGTCCATTCTTTCTGTTCGTCGCTCAGCAGTCATCTGAAAATTAGAACATGTTTTAATTGTTAAGCGACGTCGCTCAGTCGCAGAGAAATCGCTCAGTCGTTTAGTCGCTCATCGCTTACTGCGTGGCCACTTCAATAGCATTTCATATGTTTTAATTTCGTCGCTCATCGCTCAGTCGCTCATCGCTCAGTGCGTGGCCGCGCACTTAGTGGGAAAAATTCAATTCATTTTTCTATTAACCCCTTGTTGTTGAAACTCGATGAATGCTAATTTGAATTCATAGTAACAGCGCGCTTGCAGCAAATGTACATACATACATACATGATTTTACAACCTTCTACTGTAGCTTGCAATAAATTTGAATGTTGCTTCAACAAATGCAACATTAAACGGTAAATTCACAACAAATCGTTGCAACAAAACCAGACCGCTCGCGACTTAAACTATGTGCTTATGTATTATGTGTGCATGATATATCCATAAGCGGCAATGCCAAACGACAAGCGCGTTCACCCCTCTGCTGATCTGTCGTGAGCCGCGACTCCAAAATGTCCAAAAAATACATTGACTTTTCCGACCAAATCCATGGATGTGTGAGTGTGTGTGTTTGCGTAGAGTTTGTGTTGGTATTAGTAGTATATTTGTTGTTTGCTTTGCCGGCGAATTGGCACACAAAACGCTGACAATGCGTGACAATTTATTGGACACATCAGTGACATACTTTGGGGCAACAACAGTCGAACGACCAAATAAAAGTGGCAGAGATAAACAGGAAAATAGAAAATCAAAATCAAACAGAAATGGTAACGAAAAGTGCTTGCGGCATGACGGCGCAACAACAAACATATGCTCACAATTTAGCATTTGCACTGGCCGTCGCACTTTGCTCACCGCTTTAGGGCATAGCAAATGATGTTGCAACCAACACCCCACACTTTACGTGCCACACTGCAACGTTGTTCAGCTGCATTGCCAATTTAGGCTTTGCGTGACGATTTATGCGCCGGCCATTTAGGCTGCTTATGGAAACGGCGACTCATTGCACTCAATGCCAAAAAGCTCAAGTCACATATTTATGTATATGCTATACATTTGTAGATATATTAGTACA
>NC_064307.1:44331958-44389292 GCF_023373825.1 Bactrocera dorsalis
ATTTTTAACATAATATCCCGATTTAAATTTATTGACCATAAACTGGATGACCATTAACTCTTTTACTTTGGACTATATTAAACGAAGAGTTGTAAACTTTATTTTTTTTTTTAACAAACTCAGAGTTAATTCTAAACAAATATTCGAAACCGTTTCTACTGACAGTCCGCTATTCACTTCCTTACTTTGTGGAATCTAGTTTAAATATATCCTTCCATAAATTTCGATAAAAGTCTTATTGATAATATCTTAAACACATGTCAACGTATTGATAAAATAAGGGTTTTTCCAATAGGGATAAGAATGTTTTCCTATCGTCCGTTCGAGCACTGGTAATTTTTGTCGCGATCTGTAATTTTGTTTTACAACTTCATCGATATACCCAGAATAACGTTTATAAATTATTCCAGTAAGACAAAGAAAAAACTGCTAGAAGTAATAAAGATATTGCTGCTATTCAGGTAAGTGTTACTGAAGACCGTTTGATTCCAAAAATTGAATATTACTGTCTCATTACATACAAACCCTGGCAGGATTTTGAGAAAAAATTTGAGCCTGCATCTGTACATAATTTTGTGCTCGACGTCAAGAATTGAAGCTATTGGACCACCGTAAAAATCGTGAATTTTGAGGATCACTTTCATCTGATTGGTGTGGTAACTAAAGTCTAAATTGGAATTCATCTAATTCGTTCCCTGCAAAAGAAGTTGTGGATTTCATTTGAATCACGTTATATTCAGAATTTAATTGAATCGATTGTAATTTCCCATTAAATAATAAACATCTGAAGGTCCTTAATGATTGGTGTGTTTTCTTTAAGAGATCATAATCATTATTATTCGAAATCCCTGTACGATATACAAGGATAAAAAGATAGTTTATTTTCATAAGCAATTTGTCACAAAGGCTTAAAAGGCATTAAAATAAAAATTTATTCTTCAGAATATTGGGATATTTTCCCAGAATAGTTTTAAGTGAAAAAGAAATTAAATTAATTACATCAAAAACATGCAAAATTTTTAAAATAAAAACTATGTTTGATAAATATTTTAAAGTCAACGAGATGAACTTGAAAGTCTGAATCAAAGTTATTCAAAATTATAGTATTGTAGTAATAATCTAATAGAACAAAATTTTTGAAACAGCAAATATCGAGTTGACAGTACACATGCTGAATTGCTATAAAGAAGAATTGAAGTCACGTTCTTTGCCACCCTGAACATTTAATCCCGAAATAAAGAAGAGTAGTGGTAATAAATTTTAAAAATTGTTTCTGTTAATTGGTACACCTAACTAATTTAAAAAAATAACACCAGTACTATGTTTCTGTTTTTGATCGCGATACCGAAACCAAACCTATACTTTCCTTGTTATGACTATTTTTTCTAGAGGTTACAAGTTCTGCCTTATTCTGTAGAATATATCGTTTCATTACATTTGAAGGTTGTTACAATTTTATCCTAAAATAACAAATTTTGTGAAATGACTTATTAGTATAAAAATAGTTGTGTTCTGTTAAATTTTTAATTTTTTTTTCCAAAGCATAAAAAACTAAATAAGTTATGTATTTATTAATACCAGCAGAAATTCGAAAATAAGAGAAATCTGAATCCCGCAAATTTCGGGATCGATCCCAAAATTGTGTTTTTTCGAGATTTTACGTCTTAACACATATTAAATCGTGCATCCACAGAATAGGTTTTTGATTTTGCAATTACAGCGAATTAGTGGAGCCATTGAATTAGCCGGTCGGCATACTAAGTGCCCTATTCGAGTGCCGAATTGCAATGATCGCTTGGCTGCGATTCAATTGTGCCAAAATATGCGAATATTTTATGATTGCGGAAAATTGCATTCAAACATTTGTAATTCTTTGTGTTTCAGGCGACTAATCATAAACAAATATATGAGCAGAAATTAATGTGCAACGCGGACAGGACAAGCGGATAACCCCTTTAATCTATATATTTTGTACACATATATTGCAAGTACAAATGTCCCTGTGTGTATTAAAAATATTTGCACAAAACAATGTTTTTTTTTTACATTGTCTTGAAGAAATACAAAAGTGGTTTTGCAAAAACGTGAGTTATATTCATGTTTCGCCTACTTTTATTACACACTGTGTACATGCTATGTGTGTACATACGAGTTGTTGGTTCTCAAAAAAATATCGCGAATTTTGTGTTTTTTTTTTTAAATTATTATTTATTCATGAATATCTATTTTTGCCCCTTCAAAGTAATCCTCTTGAGATATTTATAGACTTGTGCCAAACGGTTTTTTCCAATCCTCGAAGCACTTCAAAAAAACATTTTTTTTTTATCTTCTTCAGCTCCTCCTCAGACGGCATCGAAGTCTTTATCTCGTCAAGAGAAGCGTAACGTCGTCCTTTCATGGGCCTCTTCAGTTTAGGGAACAAGAAAAAGTCACAGGGGGCCAGATTTGGGGAATACGGTGGCGGCGGTATCATTAGTGTGTTGTTTTTTTTTTGGCCAAAAAGTCGCGCACAAGGAACGATGTGTGAGCAGGGGCGTTTATCGTGGTGCAAAAGCCAATTTTTGTTCTTCCATAAATCCGGGCGTTTCTTTTCTGGCGGATTGCTTCGCGCAAATTGCGCATAACTTGCAGGTAATATTCCTTATTGACCGTTCTTCCCTGTGGCAAGAACTCATGATGCACCACGCCCCTGCAATCGAAGAAAACTGTCAGTTACGATTCGCGATACTTTTTGTACACACCTCGTATGCTAGTAACGTTTAATTTAGAAATACGAGCATTAAAGATATTTTGGTGCAAATGCTATTTAAAAAGTCAGAACCCTACTTTGTCTAGATTTTGGCGAAATGCCGCAAGCGCTAAATTGCAACTCACACTTAAAAATTTTAAGCAAATCCACGGCTTACACATATGTATGTGCTGATATACACACATATATATATATTATTGGGTTGTCAAAAAAGTCTTGCAGTCTTTTTGCTGAAAGCGCGTAGTTCTAGTTTTTTATTCGTCGCTTCGGTCATGCTATACCTTTTTGGAAAGCTCATTTCACGCGATAACACGTGTTTGATTGATTGTCGTTTCTTTTTAAGTCGCTCGTGAGTTATAGCGTCGCAAACATGGAGCAAAATAAGAGGGCAATACGGCATATTTTACAGTACTTACTACGATAAAGGCAAAAATGCATCTCAAGCCGCCAATAAAATTTGTGCAGTTTGTGGATCCGATACGGTTTCCATTTCCACTGCACAACGATGTTTCAAACGTTTTCGTTCTGGTGTAGAGGTTTTCGAAGATGCGCCACGCTCCGGAAGGCCTGTCGCGATTGCGATAAAATCGCTGAATTGGTCGAAAGAGACCGGCATAGTAGTTATCAAACCGTTATAAACCATTTGAAGAAGCTTGGAGTCACTAAGAAGACTTTTTTAACAACCCAATATATATATAAATATTTCTGTGCCTTAAGCTTTTTGGCACCGAGTGCAATGAGTCGCCGGTTCTATAAACAGCCTAAATGGCAGGCGCATAAATCGTCATGCAAGGAAGCCTAATATTGGCGATGCAGTTTAACAACGTTGGCAGTGTGGCAAGTAGTGTGTGTGGGTGGTGGTTGCAACGTCATGTGTTATGCCCTAAATGCGGTGTTGTTGTTGTCTGCGCCGTCATGCCGCATGCGCTTTTCGTTGCCGTTTCTAATTTGATTTTATTTTCTATTTTCCTGTTTATCTCTGCCACTTCTTTTTTGGTCGTTTCGCCTGTTGGTGCCTCAATGTGTGCCACTGATGTGTCCAATAAATTGTCACGCATTGTCAGCGTTTTGTGTGCCTATTCGCCGGCAAAGTAAACAAAAAATATACTACTAATACTAACACATTCATGGATTTGGGTGGAAAAGTCACTGTATTTGCTGGCAACACATATTTTGGAGTGCGCCGCCACAAGGCAGAGGAGCAGAGGGGTAAGCGCGCTTGTCGTTTGGCATTGCCGCTTATGGACATATCATACACACATCTACACATAATTACATAACTACATATTTAGTTTCAACCACGAGCGGTCTGTTGCGGTCTCGCACAACATTTATTTAAATAAATCTCCAAATGGTTTTGTTGCAACGATTTGTTGCAAATTTACGGTTTAATGTTGCATTTGTTGAAGCAACATTCAAATTTATTGCAAGCTACAGTAGAAGGTTGTAAAATCATGTATGTATGTATATTTGTTGCAAGCGCGCTGTTAATGTGAATTCAAATTAGCATTCATCGAGTTGAAACAACAAGAGGTTAATAGAAAACTTAATCGTGTTACATTAATTTTTCTCACTAATCGTAAATTGCTGCCAATTTTAGAATGTGTTTATGATTTGTGGATAAGTTCCCTCTAAGAAAATTTGAATAAAAATATTTCGAAAATTCCAAAGTGAGGTTATATTATACACATTTAAAAGAGTATTGCTTGTTTTCATTGTTATAAATGCTAAAAACATTCCAAAACACTTTTAGGTTACATGTTAAGTCATATGTAGAAGTTCACACAAGTGAGGAAAGCTCTCTGAGCGCCAATCACTTGGGAGTGGCCAAAAACGATTCTTTTACATATAGCTCAAACCGCTCACGACTTCCGGTCTGAGACCGAGTATCCTCTAGTTAGCCAAAAAAACATCCGTTTGAAGGTGAGCTAAAGTGAGAAGGCGAAACCATCCTTTCCCAGGGTTGTGCGCTGAGTTTTAGGATACGCCACGTAAAAAACGCCCGCTTATACATAAGTGCCCACTTAGTTCCCGTTTTTATTTTTTAAGAAAAATACAATTTTAATGTATAAAAATAGCTAAAAATAAATTATTGAAAATATTGCCCATCGCTAGTCCCAAGCTGTTTCCAACTTTTCTGGAATATCATTCGTTCATCTTGTGATGCCATCCATTAATCGAGCTATTTTCAAAACTGCTTCTGAACCAGACCATGTGCTATCAAACGAATAATCGGACGGTGCAATATCTTGAAAAATATGGTAAGTGGGGTAGCACTTCCCATTTAAGCGTTTCCAGGTCGGTTTCAACGGGTTTGATAAGGTGAGGTCGAACGTTGTCATGGAGCAAAATCACTTTTTCGTGCCTCTCCTGGTATTGAGGTCATAAGGAACACGAGTTCTTTTATTTCTGACTAATTCCCAGCGCATGTAGTCGTTTTGAAATGGCTCCGCGGGTGATTTACAATGCTGGAATCTACTTGCGCTTGACATGGATCATCATCGATCATCGTTTTTCAATTCACCGCCTTTCGAAGGCTTGCCTTCACGCGAACGGTTATTAATAGCGAAACTACCGTCTTTGAAGCGGAGCCGTAAACTTTTCAGAGTTCCCGATATGCTTCCGCCGCCGATTTCTTTGACTGCGAGAAAACACATTAACACTTATCGCAAATTAAGATTATTTGTCGTGCTCAAAAAGCTCATCAAGCTGCGCAACTGAACACATAGCACAAAAAAATAAAGTTAGCAAATTTTAAAAATTATTTTTAGCCCACTACATCTAGTCACCAGCCTATGGTGCACTGAACTCGAAAGCATAAGCAAAGATTAAGCAATTTGTATTGTCTACGAGTGCATGTATTTGTATACTGAGCTCGATAGGCACGTTCGTTCTTAAAAAATGAATCAAGTAAAACATTTGGCAATACAAATTCCCAACTATTGAACCTAATTTTGAAATATGCTAATGCACATTTTCGAAAAATATTTCCACTGAAATAAAAGTTGAAAAAAAAAAAAATTATTTAAAAAAATTTTGCAAAACAACTATTTTCTATAAGCATTTTATTTCGATTTTTTTATATGTTGTTGTCAATATTATATGCACCACTATACAATACACGCTTTTCCTCTGAGAACCCAATTTATTGGCAAAATTCTTATTGATTTTTGTTGACTCAGCTGCCACGAGTGCAAGACGAAATAACCACACAAACCCATTTATACATATATGGGGTGTACATCAGAATATGTTCTTAATATCCTTATTGATGTGTTGCAGCATATATTTTTAGTTGCTGCATCATCCGCAATTCACAATTCGGTCAAACGGTCTATGCTCATAGAAACGCCTGCATACTTATATAGTATTGAGTCGACGAGTTTTTGTTGTTGTTGCATAATGCGCACTGCATACTCAATACACCCATGTGCGAAATATATGTATGTAACAAAACTGCGAGTATTTGTATGTATGTGTGTGATTCTAACACTTATGTAGGGGTGGTGAGCGCTAAAAAAATATTTGTTTTGGTGCGCATTTTGGACTTAATCCACTTACTTAATCTTCCTGTTAGCCAACTGCTGGTTAATAATTCTGTACCCAATAGTTGTTGTCAATGACTTCGTGACTGCCTACAAAACCCGGTAGGAAATTATAAGATTTTCAAATGTCATATGGATAGGAATTTATTCTATTGTCAAATCTCTTAATACTTTAGTATAATCAGATTAATAACGCATCTCAATTGTGTCCAAAGCCTAGACATCCAGTTCTCAGAATTTCAGCAATCCATTTTATCTACCAGAAAAATATTCGAATACGACAATTTGAAATTTTACTTAAGAAATAAGGGTTTTTATTTGTCTGACCTGTATTAGAAATGGATGCTTATTCCAATTAAAAGAGCCTTTTAACAGATATTTCGGCTCTCCAGATTGTGTGATTGTTGTACGTACACATCGCTCATTTGCTGCAAGACCGGCATAAATCAGAAAACGTGATTTTTGAGTTAATGCTGCAGAATTGTTCGTTATATCATACTTCATGTGAAAAATTCATATGAATACCTCTTATATGCTCCGCTTGAGAGGAGGTGTAAGGTTGGAGTCACCGTGTAAGGTTGTAGTCAGTTGAAAACTTTAAAGGCGTTTCTGGAAAATCGATTTTTTTGACTTATGCCGGTCTTGCAGCAAATGAGCGATATAGTGTTCATAATTAAAGTGTTCATAATTAAAGTAGTGCCCTATTTTTCTATAAGTAGTAACATTCTCTTGTTAAAACAAAATTACTATTGAAATATGCCGTTATTAGTAAAGGAAAATACTTTCGTGTGTTTATCCCTAACCTTAAAAAAGACTTCAGTATTCACAGCCTGTCTCTCGATTATAGATCATCAGTATAAAAAAAATTCTATAAATTTGTATCAGTAGTTAAAAATAAACGAAATATATGTAATGGGACAAAGCGATACTATCAACTTTCAAGTTTAGATAATCTGTTAAAGAAAATATAATTTATTTGAGAAGTTTAGTGATAACGATGTGTCCGTTATATAAAATTAGTAAGCAATTGAAGCTCTATTGTCTTCGGAAACCATTCCCTGAAGCCCTCACTAGGTTTGTGACTTGAATAGTAGTTTAGGTATATTTCTATGCAAATCCATTTTTCCTACATCTCAACAAGAGAGTTTGGTAATGCCAAAACTTAGAAAGCTTCTTTTGCTGAAAATATAAATTTATAGGCAGTTTCCGAAACATTGCATTTATAGCGCCATCTATCGAAATTTTTTTTTTATGTTTCCCCTTGAATTTAATTAATATAAATTGTGTCAACATATTTTTTTCGAAATCTTGCCTCATTTCTTTAGTCTCCAATGAACCAAAGCATTATTGAGTTTCAACTTTTTCTCAGTGAGTTGTTTAATTCTGATTTTCTATATTTTTCCTATTGTGCTACTTATTAAACATCTATGTAAGTATGTATAATTTCCGCATAATTTTTTCCGTAATTATTTTCCACTCGTATGTAATATTTAAACTATATTCGCCACAAAACACACCCACCCATACATATGTATATGGAAAAGTTTTTCATAAACCGCCTATAGGCTCTAGGCAATGTTTTAATTTGGGAACACATGCAGCCGAAATTAGCGCCGCAAACGTTGCCAAGTAAAATGTGTTTGTGTTTTTGCTAGTTTTGTATTTTTCATGTCAAAAAGTAAGTAGGCATATGATTTTGTGGATATGTGTTTTAAATTAACGCAAAATATTTTTTATATGCTCTAGCTTATTAGCTGTGTGCAACATTTGCCTGTAAAAAAGTGTGCGTGGGCTCATATTTTTATTGTTTTATATTTTAATGTGTGTCTGTGTTTTTTAGTTTTTTGAATTTTTATATTTTTTCAGTAGGCCTAAAAATATTTCCCGCGACGTTTTGACTTCCTCTTTTTGTGATGTGACGCCGTTTTGTAATGTAATATAATTTTTTTACTTCAAAGGAGAGATAGGTATGGACTTAAAAAAGCATACACATTTAGCTTGTCTTTTGATGGAATTAGTTTAAAATATGCAACAAATGAAAAAAAGTTTGAGTTTCATAAAAAACCATCTGCGTATCATTTTTTTGACACATGTAATTGTGAAATGTTCGTTTAAGTGCAACATATGTAATGGCGTATGCACACATATGCATGTAAACACATACGTATACATTGGTTTTAATAACTGTTCCCAAGTTGCATATGTTTTTCTTTTATATAATAAATAATTTTAAATCTTTTCCAATTATAAAAATCATTCATGAACCATTTTACAACATTTAATAAAAATAATTTCCATAAATCCGAAAAAACAAGTGGACAGGATTAACATTTTTTGAATATTCAAAATAATTTCTATTCTTTTTTCTCAATTAAGTCGAGATTAATAGGATCACTCTAAATATCGCTCTCTTTCTCGATCTTTCTTCATACTATGATATTACATACTGGTGCTGGTTGCAGTGACTACCCGTTCCTACTACAATTAAAATTAAAAATATAATGTTTCGTCTTTCAAAACTATCCACTAACCGCCGATGTTCTCCACAACTTGAGGAAACCATAAGAGACCCTAATAAAAATAGCTTTTCGACCAGAAATAAGTGGGATTCGGATATATTTGAATAAATGAATACACTAATAGGACTAATAGGAAAAAAAGATCATTTATATTTATATTTTTAAGTCTATTGCACTTTTTTAGTTTAGGAGTAACAGCTAAATTTTTCAGACCTAACTCTTAATATTATATTAATTTTCAATATCTGAAAAAATATCGTTAATTAGTCTCTGAATTTTCCATATAGGAGAAGAACTCTGTGACTTAGTCCAAAAATCGATTTATCTTGGAGTTTGCGAATATTCTATAACTTATTTGAAGGTAAAAGTTAGATAAAATAAAAAACTAAATTTTTTTCAGAAAATGTAACAGTTGAAGAGTTTTTTGTAAATTCAATCGCACCAAAATATTCAGAGAAGCTGCTTATATCAATCACAAGTTGATTTCTACTTTGCACCAGGCACCACAGTCAGGACACATAGAAAAATTAAAGCGCCAAAAATTAATTTATCCTAATTAATGGACTTATCTTGTAATTGTATCAAATGAGTTTCTTCTGCACTAATACTACCTTCAAGCACTAATCTTTTCAGCCTTTTCTTCTTCGCTTTTTCGCTGCTTCATTGTCTACTTGATTCAAAGACAATAAAAGTCGAATGAGGATAAGAATGGGAAGCAATCAAGTAATCACGACCAAAAAAAATTATGTCATTCGCTTATAACAGTAAATGCGCAGAATTCAATACAAGGCGTACTCCAGCAGATAAGTAGGAGAAAATTCGCAAGCGAACGGGTTGGCGAACGTCAAAACGCTAAGACGAAGTACGCAGTACAAGGCTGCAGAATTCAGCTAAGGAAGTATTAAAGTGACAGCTAAAGGTGATACATACATACATATATACCGTTAAGTGAATTAAAAAGACAAGCAAAAGTTTTATTTAGCAGCCAATGTGACGTTAAGAAGATATATATTTATTCTGCAAAAAGTGACCTCACAGAATTACGAGTATAAAGTCAAATTTTTAAGAAAATATGGCAGTGAACAACGAAAGTGACGAGTAAGTTTGACGTTAATGCTAAAACTTCGAAATATTCCGGAATTCCATTGAAAAGGGATTAGTAGAAGTTATAATTGAAATAACAACTACTAAAGAACCTAATTTTTCCAGAAAATTTAAAAATATGGGTTAAATGTGTGTTATTTATTATTATTCTTTTGACGTGGAGAATAATTTTTTGGTTATGTAAGGGTAAGCAATTGCAATAGCAATTGCCCGCCTGAAGAACAACAAAGCGGCAGGGGCCGACGGATTGCCGGCCGAGCTATTCAAACACGGCGGCGAAGAACTGATAAGGAGCATGCATCAGCTTCTTTGTAAGATAATTGAATTTTGGTATCCCGCAGAACTAATACGGCTGTGTAAACTGACGTTGAACAACACTAAAAGCTCCGTCAGAATCGGGAAGGACCTCTCCGAGCCGTTCGACACCAAACGAGGTTTCAAACAAGGCGACTCCCTGTCGTGCGACTTCTTCCACCTGTTTCTGGAGAAAATAATTCGAGCTGGTACAATCTTTTATAAGAGTGTACAGCTGCTGGCGTAAGCCGATGATATTGATATCATTAGCCTCAACACCAGTTAGTTCTGCTTTCTCCACACTGGGTAAGGAAGCAAAGCAAATGGGTCTGGCAGTGAACGAAGGCAAGACGAAATATATCCTGTCATCACACAAGCAATCGTCGCACTCGCGACTTGGCTCTCACGTCACTGTTGACAGTGATAACTTTGAAGTTGTAGATACTTTCGTATATTTAGGAACCAGCATAAACACACCAACAATGTGAACCTGTAAATCCAACGCAGGATAACTCTTGCTAACAGGTGCTATTTCGGACTGAGTAGGCAATTGAAAAGTAAAGTACTTCCTCGACGAACAAAAGCCAAACTTTATAAGCGCTCAATATTCCTGTCCTGCTATATGGTGCAGAGGCATTGACGATGACAACATCTGTAAGTCGGCGTTACGAGATTTCGAGGGAAATGTTCTACGAAAGATTTATGGTCCTTTGCGGATTGGCATTGGCGAATATCGCATTCGATGGAACGATAAGCTGTATGAGATATACGACGACATTGACATAGTTCAGCGAATTAAGAGACAGCGGCTACGCTGGCTAGATCATGGCGTCCGAAAACACTCCAACTCCAGTACCCGCCGGGGGAAGCAGAGGAAGAGGAAAATCTCCACTCCGCTGGAAGGACCAAGTGGAGAAAAGAAGAAACGACTGGCGAGCGGTTGTTAACTCGGCTATAATCGCGTAAGCGGTTCTTCTATTAAGAAGAAGAAGGGAAGCAGAAAAAAATAATAAAAGAAACGCATTTGTTTATTATGAACCAATTCTCCGACTCTTTTGTCATTTAACTATCTGTGAAAACCATTTCCACTACCTTCTTTATAAAAGTTCAATCTTAAGCTTTTATAAGCTCTCAAACCTTCGGTTGCTAACTTTGCAGTAACAAAACTCAACCACAAAAATTGATGCATATGATAAATCTTATGGTCATTTGTCCTTACAAAACGGTCCATCTCGACATTAATAACTAATATGAACAGAACAAAGGACTAAGCAACTGAATGACACAAAATATTTCTCATAAGTGATTTTCGAAATACTTTTGTGGGAGGAAATACTGAAAGGAAGTAAAAATGATAAATGAAAAGAAACGTAAAGATAAAATCTTACACGAAGAGAAATTTCATTGGTCCAACAAAATCTTTCTCTTAATATTCTAAAAGCTAAGCCAATTGCCATCTATGTTAGACTTACATAGTTTACCGAATTTAATCTTAAATTTTATTCGTTAGTCTAAGGTCACTTAAGTAGACTTAAACCAATTTATAGATCTCATCTTAAATAAAATTGAAATCTACATACTTTACGTGTTTTTATCACAATTAATAGCTTGACAACTATTTACTATCCTTCCCAATAACATGCATAAGTTCAAAACAACTAGAACATATGTATTTTTCTTACTTTCTTTTTTAAAAGTTACGATGCGCCAAGTGTACTTTAAGCTCCCAACTGACCACACAGTGTTTGTACATTAAAGCCACTTCAGTTTGTATGACTGATATGTGACAAGTGAACCGAGAAACTTCGAACCTAATTGCTGCCTTACGTAATGTACGAGTACAAATGGCGTTAAATAGGAAAATTGCAGCAAGAAAAGCAGCAACATTCTGGGCAAAATGCCATAGTTTATCTTTGCCTGGTCGGATTATTGATTTTCAAGCGCTCACAGGCTTATTTTCAGAAAATGTTCCCATTTATATACATATATACTATACTTTTTTATGAGAAAATAGATTAAGTAGTATTACAAAAAAAGAAAATATTACGGAATATATATCTCACACTTAAATATATATCTATTTAGGTGGATTGGAAGCGAACACTTTAGCCTTGGGTATTGTAAGCAGGAAACGAAGGAGGATACTTTATGAATTCGCAGCAATCAATTTAGTTGTCAGTGGTTAATAACTATATAAATATGCCTGCAATACGCAAATATGTACGTAATGGCCACAAGTGGAGGAGAATGTGGGTCAATAAAGCAACTGTGCAGTAAAATAAATGGTAAAGAAAATAAAATAATATTTTAGGGGGTATGAAGAGGTTTGAACATTATCTATTAGTAGGATTCTAGACAACAAGTTAATTAATTTTATAAAAAATAAAAGTGGATCTGAAAACTGAGTAAGCTTTTTTGATATTTAAATTATTTTCTTCAATTTTTTATAAGGTACTTGCTTGAGAACTCTTGTGTAACACTTTGTGTATTAATTCAACGAAGTCTTGCATACGAAATATTAAAATTTTTGCTGCAAAACAATTTTTATCAAAAGGCCCTTTGTGACACCTACATACAGCTGTTGACGAGTTAGAGTGCAAAAGTTACTTTTTAGCTGACTTTTTATTAAATGTTCTTCGCGAAGCCGAAAACTTTCAATATGACAAAGCTCACGTTATGAACGAACGCTTAGATACTTGTAAACCACGCATACATAACAGCATTGCATGTTGAGCTAAATACGTCGCCAACAAAGTATGTATTCCAAAGAAAAATGCTTAGTATTGACGGCATAAAAGGAATCAAAAGTGAAAATATGTGGTAAAAAATAAAACAAACCCAAAGAATTACAACATCACAAACCAATGCGCCACAGTGAACGCGGAGACGTCTTGACGCCTTCTTGCACGGAAAGCTTCAACACGCAAGCAAATATTTCATTTTCAGCTCACCTCAAAACCCTCCTTGCAGCCGTTCTTGCGTGTTTCCGTTTATCCTTCCGGGCGGAGCGTATACGTAACCAATCCAACTCTCTAAACAACTTTGCTTTATGTGCATATGTGTATGTGTGAATATATTTGTTTACGTTTTGCGGCAACCCATTTATTAGCGCTTTTGCCTTTTTGTTTGCCAGCTTCTCAACTCTTTGCACTCTACCACAATTTCGTTGATTTTTTGCTTCCTTTTGTTGTTTTTCGTGTTTTCACATTTTTCGTCTTGACTGATTTCCTTGTTTAGCTTGCGGCACGCGAACAGTTAATATAACAGGCGGCATTTTGGGCTCGACCTAAGCGCCTTTAGTAAAAGTCAACACATTCTACACGGAACCATTGCACGCCTTTACTGCAGCCGCGAAAAACGAACGGGCGGACTGCGTGGTGGCATGCCAAAACGTTGGGAAACCAAATGCGTAAAACTGCTGTAAGTATGAAGCATTCGAGCAAACCAAGTGGAGCTTTCACTCTTAGTCAACATTTTGTTATTTAGAGGTCACTGGTGACACATTAACCGGACATTAGGCAGCATCAGTGTTCCAGCTTTTCTTTCTCTGTTGGAAGGTGTCATCAACAAAAAACAAATAAATAAGGTATAAATCTCGCGCTTTAAAGTGCGGCAGGTACCGTGTTGCATGCCAAACAGTTTGGGTTCCGCGTGGGTTCAACCCTTTTAGCGGTTTCTTTCCCGTCGAAGGCTTATTATGAAGTTTAGGAAATATTAAGTTTTCTTTTTTGTGATTATTTGGCTTGAAGTCCACTTAACCACTAAGACTAGAATGTCAAATAGCTTAAATGGAAGTTATTAAAGTTGAGGATGCACAAAGGGTTTAGCAATCGGGTAAGTGCGAGTACAAATCACCTTTATGACAGTATAGGATTATACAACGTCATTTATTTAGAGAATTTTGTGAAGGAAACTCTTTTTCGAATAAGGCGGCTATCAATAGTTCACATCACAACCGGAAGCGGGTATTTTAGCAAAATAAATTCATAAAGGCAAGTGACATACATATAACAACGTGGGATAACATCGGGTAATCAATTAAAATAATAAATAAATAATTACATGAAGTGGCCTGTAAAAAGAGAACAGTTTTAAAAACAACTTCATTGGGTATCGATAAAAGTCGATTGTATTCGATTAATAAAAATCGATTATCGATAGAAAATAATTAGTCAACATAAACATCGATTATTTCCGACAAATTGTAAATAGTTTGAATCCTAATTTGAGATTATGTTGGTCTTTTTGAGGAATATTGGAGTGAATCGGAGGATTTTAATATCATAAGGAAGAAACATATGTGTTTTTAACTACGTCTAGAGCACTACGTCTAGAGCCACATAGTGGCATTTTAGACAATAGCAGTAAAAACATTTATTTAAATTTCACTCTTGTACGCAGGTTGTTTTAATATTGGCACTACATCTAATCAACTGGTTAAGCTTACTTTCAATATAAAATTATCAATTTTCATTAAAGTTTATAAACAGACACTTACACCTGCCCGTTAAAAGATATCTTCATACATAGTATCAGAGAATGGCAAACACAGACTCCATTAAGAAATGTTCTCGTTAATAATAAAGCAGCAACACCCTCTATGTACAGACCACCAAAGATGGCGCCGCTAATGGCTTAGGGGCCTGGCTGCCCAGCTGTGTGCTTGATTTGTTAGGCCAAGCAATAAAGGCCGGCTGGTTGGTTGGCAATCGCAGTATTCAATATGCGTTGGCAGTGAGGCGGGCGATCCGAAGTCCGAAGTTTCTCTTAACACAGTACATCGGTGCATATACATATGCATAGGCGCTCCTACCATTGTTCGCGTGGATATAAGAGCATTAAGCACACAAAAACATTCTATAAATTTTTTTGGAGATAGTGTGCTGTTTTGTTGTTAAAAGTCTCTAAACTGAATGAGCAATGCTTCTTTGCTACAAATCTCTTAGAATTTGTTTGATTTCGCGTCAGTTGTAAAATTATTTGCTTTTTTTACCAAGTGTGTTCAGATCGAGTAAGTATAAAAACAATGCTTCATATATTTTATTCTTCAAAGAAAAAAGTATGTATTTTATTGCGAAGGAGCAGTCCATCAATGTACACTTTTCAATATGTGACATAATGACTCAGATTATTTCCAAAATGCAGAATTCGGTTCCTGAGGGTATTAATGACACAGTTCTTCCGGGCGAAAAACCAAAGAGATCCTGAAAGCACTGGAATCAATTTTACTGCATTACAATTTTGCTGATTTTGGAACAATTTCTTAGTTTATTAATTTTACCGTGCTTAGTTTTACTAATTGTAGAAAAGGGTAGATCCAACAATATTTATTGATTCATTCTTTAAGATATAGTAGTTCTACCAGATACCATGTGGAATCCAAAAGTTTCATGGTTCTAGCGTTGGATGATTTCGACAACAGCCAACCAGAACCTTGCCACCCAAGCGGGAGGAGTTAACCGTTACAACAACAATAACTAAGCATGGAGGCTCTCTATATGATGTTATTACCAAACACGAGCTTCGTAACCACCAATTTTTCTCTGATATTTACGATTGTCGAGAATTCCTAAATAAAAAAAGCTATGGTCCATTTGGAACCGACATTTAATTCTGAACGTCAACAGCTGGTCCAATTTCACATCGACAGCACTTAACAGCCCTTACAAAAATGATATATTGGGGTAAGTACTTAAGCTATTTGATATGATATGTACTTTCATACATACATACATATATAGTATGTTTGTATAAGTACCGTTCACATTCAGCCCATCCAAAATTGCATGCATACAACCCTAAAAGTATCGTCTAGTCGAGCTCGCGAATTCTATATGCAAACTTTACCCCCAAAAAGCGTATCACTGCTTACCCTTCAAAATTTTCCACGCCATTCAATTGAAATTGTATGAAATATATAATTTTTATATGTAAGGGTACAAATGTTTATATATATTTGTAAATACAGCACTTGCAACAGCGGCACAATTCTCTTCTTGTGTTTGCTGTCAATCAAAAGCTTTCCACCCACTTCGAGATTGTATGCGTGAATGAACGACTGCATATATGTATCTATGCATATATGCGTAGATATATATTTTGCTACATTATGTGCCATGTTGATATCGGATGCGATATTTGTATCCATTTCTTGCATTACTCTTCCCCACATCCAAAAACTCTCATCACATTCTTCATCAACGTCATCTGCGGCGTCGTGTCATTCATCAATTGTGCTAAATGAATTTTATGTTACTAATTTTTTCTGCACAAGTGTGTGGGTGTATATAGTATACATATGTACATATACATACATACATACATATGTGCTATTTCCACTTTTGGGTTTTGTTTTCGTTGATATGTTAGTCGCGCGTCATTTCTTTTAGCACATGTGGCACATTCGTATAAACAAAGTCGAAGAGTACCGTACCTGCGACACTCCCTACATCTTTGATTGTCTTTCACCAGCCATCCACTCTTCCCATTTTGTTGATTTCAATGGTGTTAAATTCAAATTAAAATTAGTTTTTCTTGTATTATACGACCGCTGATTGACGTAAAGGTAAATTAAAAGTGTATTTTCAGTTTAAGGATGGACGAAAGTTTTAGCATAATTCAATTAAAGCTTCTTTCGACAGATTTTATTAAAAGCACATTTCTGAACTAATGGAAATTATTAATATGTATGTGTAATGATTGATTTGGATTTTAGGTTTTTCTATTAACATAACTCAAAATCATTTAAAAAGCTTTAACTAAAAAATATATTTTGAATAAATACATATGTATATATATTTTTTTGGCGAAGTTCCTGATATTCCTGAATTAAAAAATTATTTTACGTATTAGAAAAAATTTAATTTTTGGTAGTGTTACTCAAAAATATTTTAAATAGGGTTGCCGTCAATTGTTAATTGAAGCAAATAATGCAATAAATTGTAGTAAGCTGTGAATAAGGATGGGAAATAACTTAGAAAATAACTTATAAAGACACCATTTTTACCCTATTCCTAACTTATACTCTGAGCATTGAATACTAACGGGTGATTTTTTTGAGGTTAGGATTTTCATGCATTAGTATTTGACAGATCACGTGGGATTTCAGACATGGTGTCAAAGAGAAAGATGCTCAGTATGCTTTGACATTTCATCATGAATAGACTTACTAACGAGCAACGCTTGCTAATCATTGAATTTTATTACCAAAATCAGTGTTCGGTTCGAAATGTGTTTCGCGCTTTAATTTTGTTCAGCGATGAGGCTCATTTCTGGTTGAATGGCTACGTAAATAAGCAAAATTGCCGCATTTGGGGTGAAGAGCAACCAGAAGCCGTTCAAGAACTGCCCATGCATCCCGAAAAATGCACTGTTTGGTGTGGTTTGTACGCTGGTGGAATCATTGGACCGTATTTTTTCAAAGATGCTGTTGGACGCAACGTTACGGTGAATGGCGATCGCTATCGTTCGATGCTAACAAACTTTTTGTTGCCAAAAATGGAAGAACTGAACTTGGTTGACATGTGGTTTCAACAAGATGGCGCAACATGCCACACAGCTCGCGATTCTATGGCCATTTTGAGGGAAAACTTCGGACAACAATTCATCTCAAGAAATGGACCCGTAAGTTGGCCACCAAGATCATGCGATTTAACGCCTTTAGACTATTTTTTGTGGGGCTACGTCAAGTCTAAAGTCTACAGAAATAAGCCAGCAACTATTCCAGCTTTGGAAGACAACATTTCCGAAGAAATTCGGGCTATTCCGGCCGAAATGCTCGAAAAAGTTGCCCAAAATTGGACTTTCCGAATGGACCACCTAAGACGCAGCCGCGGTCAACATTTAAATGAAATTATCTTCAAAAAGTAAATGTCATGAACCAATCTAACGTTTCAAATAAAGAACCGATGAGATTTTGCAAATTTTATGCGTTTTTTTTAAAAAAAAGTTATCAAGCTCTTAAAAAATCACCCTTTACTAAGTTGCCACGTAGTATGCAACAGCTAGAAAGAATCTTAGGACAGCCTATATATCATTGCGACGTCCAGAGTCGAATTAGCTAGGCCCGACTGTCCTCCTATATATAAGCGAACTAGTCACTTAGTTTTTGAGATATGAATCTGAAAATTTGCACACGTAGTTCTTTTTTAAGAAGCTGCTGATTTGTTGGAACCGCCAATATCGGACCAGTATAGCATATAGCTGACATACAATCTGAACGACCGGAATCAAATTCTTTCAATGAGTTCTTTGTATTGGTAAAGGGTTATAGCATGGGGGGAACTGAAGTTAACGTTTTTCTTGCTTGCGTTGAAAAAAATTCTTTGATGGTCGTTAGCAAGACCTGCAATTGGTATTGAGTCAACTATTGATATTCCACACAGCCCCGTACTCGTCGCTTTTCTATTCCTCGGCGTAGTAACAATTCTAAGCTCACATTTCACTTTCTATGCAATTCAAAGCCAAATAAGGTATGAGAAAACAAGATGAAGAAGGATAAGCATAAAATAAATACTTCAATAACTAATGCAATAATGCTTGATGATTGGCAATAATTGCCGTTGCAAACACAGTTGTCTGAGACATTTGCAGATTGTTGCTGGAAATTCCAAGCCAACGTAGACTTACAATGTGAAAGTGGTATGGCAGGTAAGACTGATGTGTGGAAATTGAGGAAAATAGTTATTCCAAAGTAAATCAAGTGACAACGCTAAAAAATAATAACAACAAATTGTTGTCAACAGAGCTGCGATGCAATTGTGCTTATATGCGTCATGTGCAACTGATGCGCGAGCAATTGAAGCTGATGACGACAGCGTGTCTGCCAGTTGTTGGTGTATTTGAAATCAGTATAGCACGTTTTGTGCTGCAGAAGCAACTTTGCCAGCTCATTTGGCAGCGCTGTTGGCATGCGCCACCTAGCACATCAGTACATTTTTTAGACTGTGGCACATAAATAAATACACATATATGCAGGCAATAACAGCATTACTTGGCAGCAGCTTTAAATTGTCCTTGCACAATCAGCAAGGATCGGTCTCTCTTGGGCTATGATCTCTGCGGCAACTATTGTTGTTGTAGTTGTTGTCGCTATTACCATTGCTAGTTAATAATTCAGTCAGTGTGCGACATGGCGAAATGTGGCTGCAGCAACACCATATTTGCCAAGTGGCAGCGCACGAAAACAAAAACATTAACAACAACAACAAGTGAAACTACGTTGGCAGCAGCACCTGTCGTAACATCAGTTGCATTTTTCTACGCCCATTTTTATGATTATAACAGCGTCTTGTTGCTATTATTGTTGTCCAAGGTCGCAATTACTTTCATTCTGCGGTATTGCTTATAATTTATATGCTAACTTATTGTTGTTGTTGTTTTTTATTGTCATTCGTCGTAAACTTATGGCATGCGAAGCGAGTGTCTAGTGTTGCATGCTTGGAAATGCGTTGAAAATGTGTGGCAAATGCTTTTCATAGCACATTCACATGAATACTTATGTTATGTGTTGCATGCAACGAGCCTTGTTTGCACTCGAAACTATTCTTATGCATGTCGATGTGTGCCACAAGCGTCTCAGGTAATTCGAGCCACTCGAGCGCTTTGACTAAGCAAATTTTTCGTTTTCATTTTCTCTTCTCTTTTAGTTGCACAAAGCTTTAAAACACAATAAACAGAGATACATATATATTTTATTTCTTGTTTTTTCTTTTTGAATTTTCATGCCACTGAATGCCATTGCAACAACGTGCTCTAAATGTGAACAAGTAAGGAAGGGCTAAGGTCGGGTGTCACCGAACATTTTATACTCTCGCGCGATAAAGTGATAATCGAGATTTCATTATCCGTCATTTACATATTTTTTAAACGTGATACCTCAGCTCAAATACCGTATTTGTGTAAAGTTTTATTCCGCTATCATCATTGGTTCCTTATGTATATATTATACAGAGAAGACATCAGATGGAATTCAAAATAGCGTTTTATTGGAAGAAGGCGTGGTTGTGAACCGATTTCACCCATATTTCGTACATGTCATCAGGGTGCTAAGAAAATATTATATACCAAATTTCATTGAAATCGGTCGAGTAGTTCCTGAGATATGGTTTTTGGTCCATAAGTGGGCGACGCCACGCCCATTTTCAATTTTTATTAAAAGCCTGAGTGCAGCTTCTTTCTGCCATTTCTTCCGTAAAATTTTGTGTTTCTGACGTTTTTTGTTAGTCGGTTAACGCACTTTTAGTGATTTTTAACATAACCTTTGTATGGAAGGTGGGCGCGGTTATTATCCGATTTCTTCAATTTTTGAACTGTATATGGAAATGTCTGAAGGAAACGACTCTATAGAGTTTGGTTGACATAGCTATAGTAGTTTCCGAGATATGTACAAAAAACTTAATAGGGGGCGGGGTCACGCCCACTTTTCCAAAAAAGTTACTTCCAAATATGCCCCTCCCTAATGCGATCCTTTGTATCAAATTTCATTTTAATATCTTTATTTATGGCTTAGTTATGACACTTTATAGGATTTCGGTTTCAGCCATTTTGTGGGCGTGGCGATTTTGCCCATCTTCGAACTTAACCTTCTTATGGAGCCAGGAAATACGTGCACCAAGTTTCATCATGATATCTCAATTTTTACTCAAGTTACAGCTTGCACGGACAGACGGACGGACAGACGGACGGACAGACAGACATCCGGATTTCAACTCTACTCCTCACCCTGATCACTTTGGTATATATAACCCTATATCTGACTCTTTTAGTTTTAGGACTTACAAACTTTTTTGAATTTGGTGAATATACTCCGATTCGGTGAAGCCTTCAACTTTCACACATTCTACAAAAAGAGTATGTTTATAAATTTGAAGCTATGTCCTTCAATGTTAAAAACAGGAAAAACTTACCAAATAGTAACCAACTTTTTGCTTGATGATTTGACGAAATAATGAAAAAATTTACTTATAAATTTTATTCCATCAATTTGTATTTGTCGTTTTTCACGTACTTACTTGACTTGTAAATATGAACACAGTAGAATTTAGCCGCATAGCTTACTTTTATGCATTACCTGGTATCGAAGAATTGTACATAGAATTTTCTTCGAAGCATTCTTCAAAGAAAAATGTAAGCAGTGAACCATTATCCCGCTGGGATATTTCACTAGTTTTTATACTCTCGCAACAAAGTTGCTAAAGAACGTATTATAGTTTTGTTCACATAACGGTTGTTTGTAAGTCCTAAAACTAAAAGAGTCAGATATAGGGTTATATATACCAAAGTGATCAGGGTGACGAGTAGAGGTGAAATCCGGATGTCTGTCTGTCCGTCTGTCCGTCCGTCTGTGCAAGTTGTAACTTGAGTAAAAATTGAGATATCATGATGAAACTTGGTACACGTATTTCTTGGCTCCATAAGAAGGTCAAGTTCGAAGATGGGCAAAATCGGCCCACTGCCACGCCCACAAAATGGCGGAAACCGAAAACCTATAAAGTAACTTAACTAAGCCATAAATAAATATATTAAAGTGAAATTTGGCACAAAGGATCGCATTAGGGAGGAGCATATTTGGAAGTAATTTTTTTGGAAAAGTGGGCGTGGCCCCGCACATACATATCTCGGAAACTACTATAGCTATGTCAACCAAACTATACAGCCGTTTCCTTCAGACATTTCCATATACAGTTCAAAAATGAAAGAAATCGGATAATAACCACGCCCACCTCCCATACAAAGGTTATGTTGAAAATCACTAAAAGTGCGTTAACCGACTAACAAAAAAACGTCAGAAACACAAAATTTTACGGAAAAAATGGCAGAAGGAAGCTGCACCCAGGCTTTTTTTAAAAATTAAAAATGGGCGTGGCGTCGCCCACTTATGGACCAAAAACCATAACTTAGGAACTACTCGACCGATTTCAATGAAATTCGGTATATAATATTTTTTTAACACCCTGATGACATATACTAAATATGGGCGAAATCGGTTCTCAACCACGCCTTCTTCCAATATAACGCTATTTTGAATTCCATCTGATGCCTTCTCTGTATAATATATACATTAGAAACCAATGATCATAGCGGAATAAAACTTTACTCAAATACGGTATGTGAGCTGAGGTATCCCTTGTGGAAAAATTGTTGTGATCGGACTATAACTTTTCAAGGTCCCTGATATCGAACACGAAGAACTCAGTGCCTAACCTAACCTAACATAATTTTTCACCGAAAATATCGGTAAATCTCTCAGAATTTAATTCTAATTAATTTTACAGCAAAATAAAAAAATATGTAAATGACGGATAATGAAATCTCGATTATCACTTTATCGTGCGAGAGTATAAAATGTTCGGTGACACCCGAACTTAGCCCTTCCTTACTTGTTTTATATAAATATGTTTGTGCATGTTGCATTCTTGTGGTCTTTAGAAAAATCCATTCAATACTATTCTATTTTTATGGATGTGTGCGCGCACATGACAAGTGGCAAAAAATGTTGCAAGCCATTTTGCTCGTAAATATGCACATTTCTTATATTAATGTTCGAATGCGGTACTATTTATTATAAACACATACACAATATTGCATTTATAGAAAGCACTTTATTTTCTTTTGAGCACATAAAAATGCAGAAATGGCAATTTTATGCCAAAAACCGAATTTCAAAGAATACTTGCTTTAATTCAGCAGAAATGACTGTGTTTAGACTAGCGTGAACCATGCAGGAAAAGGATTCCGAAAAATTTTTAAGCAGCTTGGGACAGTTCGCGATCCCGAAAAATGTCGGGACCGCAGCTATTAAAAACATTAAGAGTGTGTAACTGAGTCGATTAAGCCATGTCCGAATAAGACAGTCATTTTTTGAGGCAGTGATTTGAAATTTTGTACGTTTCTCTTCTTGTTTAAACCGCAGATTTCAGAGCACTATAGGTAGGAGCTGCCATACAAACTGAACGATCGGAATCAAATTCTTGTATGGAAAAATTTTTCAGTTGACGAGATTTCTACAAGAAATTTGTCAATGGTTATTGGCTAAGATCGATTGTTCAGATCGAGTCCCTATAGAAAATATCTACCCTAAAAACTGACCGATCAAAATTAAATTCTTGTAAAAGATTTTTTTTCTATTTGTGAAGGGTATTATAGCTTCTTGTTTTTATTTCATTTATTTGAGTTTCGATTCACTTACAAAATTTTCCGCTCACTTGAAGCTTAGATAATTAATCGCATTCATAACTAAAAAATAATTCTTACGCTTAGAAAAATTTATTTTTCGAAATAAAAATTTGCCATAAAACCACATAGTCAGTCTTACCTGCAAAGAGAGAAAAACAATTTCGAATTAGTGATCATTAATTAACTCAATTTAAGTGTTAATTATACTGTTAGAAACCGATAAACGCTTAAAGTATACACGGATATGCGTGTGAAATGCCAAAGGGTGCGACGCTGAATATGTCAAACACTCATTGTGGGCGTACTGCATTAAAGATCGACGCTAATGCTTTTGTTAATGTTGCTGCTGCACCCTCAGGCGCATAAACTCACAATTTAATTTCATAAACATATTTATAACGAGTAACAACATAAAGTACCAACAACACGACTGATTACGAATTGAAGTACAGTGCGGTGTAACGCAACACTTTGTTGCGCGGTGTTGCAACGCTGCATTCATAGATAAATAGCTTTCTGACAGCGTGCAACGTCACGTGAGTTGAAAATACCCGAGGAATTGTTTAGAATTTTCGTAAATAAATATCGAGTTCAGCAGGAAATCTCCTTAATTGCATGCGTTTAGGCAGATCAACTATATTTTTTTCGTTTTCTGGCTATGTTTGTGGCATGTTGCAAGCATTGGAGGTGAAATGCTGTTTTTGTTGTTTTCTTATCGCTTTATAGCTTTGCATTGTTTGTTGATTTTTGTAATTTTTATTTTAAATGTTTTAATTTATAAACTGCCAATGAAGCCGGTAGCTATGGCATGCAACATGTACATCATACGATATTTGTAGTATATGTGTATGTTTTGAATCACATAGGTAGGAATTTGCTTTTCACTCGGTTGTTATTGTAATTTGATAACTGGTTTGGTGTACTCTGATTTTGGGTTCGTTGGCAGCTCGTTTGCATGTTTTGTGGCGCTGCGTCAGACAATCGGCGCCAAGTGGTAATTATGCAATTGGTCACACGATGCTGTTATGCTCCCAGTGCCGTTGCACGTTGTGTGAGCAGCAGGATGCCATACGTAGGCTGTGGTCGATTAAATACAGGCGATTACTCTCGCAAGTATTCGTTTAATGCTTTTTCGGCGGCAGCGATAAATATCGCGGGAATGTATGTTAGTTGCAGTTTAAATGACAGTTTAAAGTTTCATTATATTGGGAAGTGTTAATATTTAATTGCCGCATGAGGGATTTCTTAATAAAAAATATTCCAAATTTCTAACAACAAAAATATTTGAGCCATTGGTGTGATAAAAATTCAGAAATATGCTCCATCTTCGCTGATATTTACAAGCATCATTGCATACAGGTTCATAAATCCTCAGACAATCTCTATCTCGATCACTATGAGAGCTTAGACATCAAATCTATTAATTGCACCGTTTTTGTAACAGTTCGCTGAAATGTAGGGAAAAATTTTTACCCGATACACTAAACTTATCAGAAGAAATTTATTACTCGAGAACGTTTGCTTACTGCACATTGTTCGTTTTCCCCAAACTTCTACAATTGATAAAAGAAAGTCCATCACCTTGCCTTCGCATGGTTTTAACAAATCAAGTTATATAACCGTTCACGCATTTGCTTCTCTTTCCCTTAGAAAATGGCATTTTACCTCTTCACTTTTATGAAAAAGGAGTTAGAACTGTGGCAAACTTGTAATAGCTCTATTTTTCGGAAGGTGCAGTAAAGCAGTTAAGCAATACTCTCTTCGATGGAGAGCATTTTAATTTGTCAACAAAATTCTATATCAGCACACAAGAGATAAAAACACCCAGCAGTGGCTTAAATTCTATAAGCCTGGTTTCATAGTTACTGATGATTGGCCGTGTACGGGGCAATCATTTTTTGTTTAGCTTCCGAAATAGCACAAATATTCCTCCATAGCTTAAAGATTGTTAAGCTCTGCTACGAAAGGGTCACAAGAGTCATGTCTTTCTCAGGAGGAGAAGAAAGTTGGTGGAGCTTTTCGGTGTCCAAAATTATGGAACAACGTCTGTTGGTATGTCTTGATATTTAGCCGTTCCCACATCCTCAGGACTGCGACCAACCTAAATCAGTTTCATCAGCTTACATCATTCCACCGATTTTTAGCAGAGCATTCTCTTAGCGGAAGACAAACCTAACTTTCGGATTTGCTCGTATCGGAATTATAAGAAAAGAGTCCTGTTAGCTTCTCGCTGTTAATCAATGAAACTAAAGATACGGGGCGCACTGTATTTATCCAGCCATTCCTTTGTTTCTGTTTTATACTTTAATGATTTAAGAGCATAGAAATTAGTAAAAGTAATTGATAAGGTGTCGGCATTTTTTAAGAAAGGTTGAATTTTAGACAAAATTTTAACCGTTTTTGGCTTGCTAAAATATAATAGTGATCACATTATTTGTCTCCGAGTAACCACTGAACTTAAAGAATTGTGTTTAAAAGCAAACAGATGAAAAGCTGATTTAACTGAATAGTTGCTCTTACAGTTAGCCAAAATTTAGTTTAGGTATTGAGTTAAAAGATAAATCTTGGTTCATGTCCCAAACGAAGCAAAGTCACTGACTAAGCAACATCTCTTCATATAGCCTAAAGAACATACAGTCAAATGACAAAGCTCTGAATACCAACATTTTGTTTAATTTTTTAATCAACGTTTGTCCTGCTTTATAAATGTCTTATATAAAATATCACAACCTCTTGTTTTAGTGACAAAATTAAATGTAAATTTTTTTAAAATAAGAGCAGATTCTTGCAACTGGAGGCCATTTTTATGTGACTAGATTTATTTGAAGTGAAACTGACAGCTCCAATAAAGAGATAACAACCATGATGCATAACAAACAAACACAGTAGTAATATTGGTGAGAAAAGACTAGGGGTGGGTGAACAAATATGGTTGTTGTTATTGTATTTTTTCGAAGCTTTTGTTGCACTCTGCCACAACGCAGTAGCTGATTTTTGTATGTTGCAACACACTGTGTGCCACATTGATAGATATACATAGCCTGCTGACTGCTGCGTTGTATGCCACAGGACTGTCACTCCTGCCATCAATGGCCTACAAATAACCTTGCAACATGCCATTTTCCCTTAAGATTTTAACTTGTTGTATTTTTACTAAATTGACGCCTGCTGATTTAACGTATTTGACCGTCAGGCAACTGTAATGCAACGATGACAACCACATCTAGAACGAAACAATTTCAAGCGAAAAAATGATAAGAGATCTGAAAGTGAAAGCGGCAAGCGGAAACGGCACATGCGCCCACCTTCTGTGACACATTTCTCGGTTGCCATTTACAGTTTTTTGTCAATACACACACATGCATACACCTTTCTTCCAGTTTGCACATAATTCAGAGTTTCAGCGCCTCAATGTGTGCGTGTGTTTGGACATTGTTGCATAGTAAACAAAAGTCAGTCAGGCGTCACTTTAATGGGGTTGCAACAACAAAAACAATATGGTAAGCGAACAGCGGCTACTGCAGTTGAGTGCGCACATGCAACCATATGTAGCGTAGCTTCTGGTCGTTCACAGAAATATAGGTTTGCATTGTCCGTGCCACAAGTCTGCCAGAAACAATGCTTTCATTTTAATACAGGCTTTCAAAAGCCTAATCCTTACAGCTTCATTTGATTTCCTTATTGCTTTACTTACTGCTACCATTGCAACTTTAAGCCTCAAGTGCCACAAAAGTTAAGAAATGAGAGCGAAAGGATGATATATGCAAAGAGCAATAACACAAATAACTATAACACTGCAACTTCATAGCTTTTTAATCACTTCGTATGCGCAAAAGCATCTCGGTCGGCATTAAGAGTCAGCAAGTCAGTAATATCACATATAGATTATTTAAATGCACAAATATTTATGGCACATGAAATTCAACTTGCCACTGATGCTGTCGGAAGAATGAAAACTTCTGCAAACACACACTGATTTGTATATGTATTTTTATATATGTGTGAATGTATGTGTGGCTCTGCTCACTCTGCGCTGTGGCAAGTAGTAAGTGGCAAATGGCAACTGAGTTCAAGTAAACAACGCTGACTCTTTGTCAAATATCTCTTTCAGACATTCCTTTTTTCGGAAAACATCGGTATGTATGTGTGGCTTTGGATATGCCAGTCGGCTGTTCTTGTTGTTATTAAGCATAATTAATGAATCCATCAACATTATTACCATTTAAAGTTGCACTTTGCGCACTTTGGCAAATATACAAAATTTATATTTTATACATCGGTGTGTCTATGTGTGTGCGGTTTAACTGTACTCTCGCTACCGCATATTGGCCTCATTACAAACTGTTGAGCTCGCAGTAAATAGGCTATGCATGTACAGATGTGTATAGTTTGTAATCTGCAGTGGCTCAAACTGCGGTTGTGGTGGCACCAGCTGATGTGTAACGGTGATTACATCACTGTGAGAGTTTCCTTGACCCAGCGAAACCATACCTTTATATTTTTGAAAGGATAGAAATGACATGGCTGGCAATGATATAGAAATTAGACTATGAAAGAGTGAAAAAAACTAAAACGAGGTATAGATTAGAATAAGCCTAGCTTTAATATGCGAAACTCGTACCGATTTTAAAATATAAATACGAATGAGCAATGGAGCCAAGGGTCGTAAATTTATTTTTTGTTATTAGTTGAAGGTGGATTTCAAAACATAGGGATATAGAGGCTAAGCTATCTTTGACTTTTCATGTGATAATGTCTAATGTTCACAAAGTTTGAGTTTATGGTAGATACTTTCCCATGAAGTTCGGTACATTAAAGAAATATACTCTCCTGGAACATATGCCTGACAACTTTTTTCTCTGAAAAATAGTTTTTGTAACATATTTTAATATTTTTTTTGCGTTTTAACTCCAAATGAACAGTTGATTTATTTTAGTGTCGAGAATTTTGCTTTCAAAAACGTCTTAATTGGAGCAAAACACGTAAGCAGCGTTCATAAAGACGGATAATTTTAACTGACCATCCCTTATCGTCTTTATGTAAAAATTTACTTTCAATTTCAAATTCCTTTCGCTATCCTTTTCAAAGTTTTTTTATCAAAGTTTTTCTATAGTGCAATATTCACATCTGGCCAAATTTCATTAGAAGATCGTTGTAATTGGTGATGATTTCTGTCTGTGAAGAAAGTTAAGGATACTTTGAGTCATCTCCCAAGCCTTGTTATATTCACTGTACATTTTTTTTTAGCCAAAAATTATTGTAGCTTGATTGTTGAGAGAAATAGCTTGGCTTTAAATGGTATTCTTAGCCAGCGAAGATCATAATCCAGTTCCGAGTATAGAGTTTGTTAACATATATTTGAATTATATAAATGGTAATCATATAGTTCGCTAAAATCAAAAATTTGAAATAAATTTTCGGAATTTCGGCTCCCTTTTCTCTCAGTGCAACAACTGTGAGTTAATGGCCCCCGACCCCCAACAACTGAGTAACTGCCTCACAAAATACAGGACTAACTGACTGCCTGACACTCAAGCTCATTTCTTTGTGCTGTCAACGGCAGACAGCGACTCTTCGGTCAGCGCTAAATAAGTATAAGCTATACATAGCATACAATACGGGTATGCTAACAGAAGACTAGGGAGACCGCCGTTCGGTAGGAGTACGAAAAAAGATGCTTAATGGGAGGTATGCAAAGCGTACAAATGAATGAATAAAATATATGTTGAAATGTCAAGCAAAATGAATGGCAAATAGCAGAGCAAAGCTGCAGGAGGTGTAAAAGAAAAAGAGAGATTGAGTGCAGAGAAAATAGCGAAAATGGAACATTGTATGCGCGTTTGCATTAATATATATAGCTTTGTAATATTACAGTTGGAATTATACATTTATGCAAGTATGCACTAATATATCTATGTATGTATGAACGTTATTTACAATTTAAAATGTGTGCCGCTGACATAATTCCTTGCTTGATGCAACCCGAAAGCTGTATTATTCGCCCGAAGACACAATATACATTTCTAAATAAATATTTTCCGCACTTTCAACCATCACTAGCGACACCACTGCTATTATATACCCACATATGTTCATATGCAGCGCAAATAAATATAATAAAACAACAAAAATATATTGTTTAGCATGTGAGCGCACAAAAGGTCCAAAGATAATGAAAATAAGAAAATTTATGAAAATACTGTGCCCAAAAAACAAGGTCACATTGTATTTATATTGAAAACTCTTTATTTATTCTTCCAAATCAGTTTCATCCCCTTCAAAGTAATCCCATCCCGATGCAAGGCACTTATGCCAACGGAGTTTTCAATCTTCGAAACACTGGTTGTAGTCACTTTCCGGGATGGCCTTCAGTTCGCACGGCACGCACGGCGCCAGATCAGGTGAATACGGTGGTTGCGGAACGATATGGGTTGAGTTTTTGGCGAAATTATCACGAATTACGAGGGCAGTATGGGATGGTGCATTATCGTGGTGTAAAAACCAAGAATTGTCTTTCCACAATTCCGGCCTTTTTAGGCGGATAACGTTACGCAAACAACGGATAACGTTAAAATAATATTCCTTGTTGACTGGTTGACCGGTTGGAAGGAATTCATAATGCACAACACCACGATAATCGAAGAAAACTGTCAACATGACCTTGATTTTTGAGCGACTTTGGTGCGATTTTTTTGGTCTCGGCTCTCTTTTGGCACGATATTCGCTCGATTGATCGGTTTCGGGGTCGTAAGCATAGATCCAAGTCTCGTCGTCACTTCTAATGCATTTCATGACACCCTGGTAGTCGGAAAGCATCGTTTCACTCACTTCAACGCGACGTCTTTTTCTTAAATGTTTTCGGTACCAGTCCAGATTTGACGCGCTTGAGGCCCAAACCATCCTTCAAAATGGTATTGGTTGAGCTTTTCGATATGTCAACTTCATCAGCAAGGTCTCTAATTGTTAATCGACGGTTTTTCAAAATCTTTAATTTGTTGAACGTGAGCTTCGTTGGTTGAGGTTGATGGTCGCCCTGGACGCTCTTCGTCTTCGACACGTTTACGGCCGGCTTGGAACTCTCTATACCACTTGTAAACATTTTTTTTAGACAACCTCATCACCAAAGGCTTTCTGCACCATTCTCAACGTATCTGCAGCAGAAAACTAATTCCGTAAACAAAATTTAATGCAAATTCTTTGTTCAACAAATTTCGACAACGCAAAAAACGAAAAACTCAATTTTAGCAGCTCACAAAACGACACGTATCTCAAACACTACTGAATATTTTGACATGAAATTTGACATAAATGTGACTGACAATACTACCAACCTAAAAAATAATAATTCTCCGAATTCTTCGACGCGCGCAGTTTAAATTCAAATGTCACCTTATTTTTTTGGGCACAAATGTCACCTTGTTGACATATATTTAAATGTATTTATTAATAAATGTATAAAAAATGTATAGTTGTAAATCAAAGTTGCCAAATGGAAAGTAAATCGAGATTAAAATCTCTTTGACATACAACGAGATAGTGTGAGTACGGGTATTAGTGTGTCCGTTATTTTTCAGGTTGATTTTTTTGTTTTGTGAAAAAACTCTAAAGTGTCAACTTTTGCCTTAAATAAATTTACTTTTACTTGTCCCATGTATTTTAAATAAGATTCTTTGTTCGTTTGCATTAAATTTCTATTGAGGTAAGAAAATAAAGCTACAACTTTAAAGAGAAGAATTTCTAATACAAAATTTGGCGCTCTACAAAACATACCAGAAAATATCTCCTTATAACTTATACGAAGTTAACGTTATTCAACAAAAGAGCTGAGCATGCATACAAATGGTCTGATAAGTTATGTGTTGCTCATACGACATGGTGTACTTTTTTGCAGGATACAAAAGGTAATCTACCTATCTATATATCCATTTTTGAAAGTTGTAAGTTTAGTTTTTTATTACAAAATATCAGGTGATACATCAACCAAACATCAACTTGGTAAATATAGGACACCCTAATGCACATGTGTGTTTGCAACATGAATGAAAATGCAAAGAGGATTTATAAAATATGCCCATAAGATGAATGCAAAAAACCAGAATTTACAGTTGTAGCAGATACTCCGAGATTAAATAAGGCATGCACTGCGCTACATGTTATTGCATATATATGTATGTGTACCGTAGTGTGCTTATTTTGAAACCAGTGGGTGATTATGATTAATATCCGACATTTCAACGGCAAGTGACAGCGACAGTGGCAACCGAACCGACAGCAGTCAATTTAATGTTTGCGGGGAAACCCTGTTAAGCGCGCACATACTCGCAAAGACTTAACTTGACACACACTCCCACTTAAGCGTGTACAGACTGGCTTAAGCTGCATATACATTACAAGCAGCCACTCATGTATGATTATGCCAGCGCTTAAGTGCAAAGATTCAAGTGCTGACATTCGCTAGTTAAGTGTATGAAGCCATCACTTTCTGACATAAATTTACACACTCACACATACATACATAATAATATGATCCACTACATGACCGCATAAATGAGGTGAAGTGGCTGGCTTGTAAGCAGAAGCGTAAGCAGGAAATGCGCGCTTACAGACTCGCTGTCACACTGAGCATTGTTGTTGGTGTATTTGTTGTAGGCATTTAATATTCATTGAAAAAATTTCGCTATGCAATCTAATGGCAGCAGAAGAATATTGTGAAAATAACACAGTCTTTTAAAGGATCAAGAAAGTACACTCAAGAGTTTGTTATGTATTGGAAAGTTAAAGAATGGTGCATTATAAAAGGCGAAGGTTTACTAGCACATCAATACTAAGAGTTACTAGGGAAAAATTGAAGTAATAAAAATACTTAGATCATTTATTTTAAACAAAATTAAAGTAATTTTCTCTGACCGATTCCCTTATTGCATTTTTCCAACATATGTAACATATACATATGTATGTATATACCTCCAACAAATGAGCTGACCTAACATGAACTTTGTATAGTTTTGGCAGCCAGTGGTCCAATATTACAGCAGTATATGCATACACACAAAAGCCATGTTGACACCAAACAATTTGAAGAGGGTGGCCTTAAACGCCCGCTTAAGCAGAGGAGGAGAGTGGCTGGTAGACAGTTTTTAAACTAATTATATAATATCTGCTTGTAGGTACATTTGGGTGTATGTTTGTCAGATTGCGTAATCAGTGTGCTAGTGAGTAAATTTGTCTCGTCATTTTAGTAATCCATCGAGGAAGCACTCATAAATGTTAAATGGTGGGGCAGATACATATGTATTTGGATGGATGGGAGTATGCAGATAGCTTAGCATTTGTTCTTATTCTCTGCTTAAGAGCAGCCACTTGCAGTTTATGGCATGAATAGCTTGTTTGCACATAATTTTCATTTGGCACTCAATGCAGTCAATGCGGCATATACTCGTATCTCTATATACTGTGTTAGTTAAGTGTATTCATTGCACATTTTACTATAAAGGCACTCCAGGTTGGCTCGTCTTGTGTTTAAGCAATGTCTGCTGAGATAATATGACATACAAACAAAAACAAGTTTATAAAGCTTATAAAAGGTGGAAAGGATTGCAAGAGTGCCTGAAAGGAATGCCAAAATGATTAGGCAAAGTTGCATGAATGCATATGTGTGTTTATATACGAGGTACGAGGTATGGCAATTAAGTAATGAGACTGTTTCCATAAAAACCGTATATTTGAAAATTATTCTACAACTTTGCCATCCCCTTCAAAGTAGTCCCCGTGGGCAGCTAAACAGCGAATTCAGCGCGTTTTCCATGCTTCGTAACATTTCTGGAACGCTTCGACTGGGATGTCTGCGAGTACCCTCGTCAAGGCCGCCTGGATGTCCGTAATCGACCCACAATGGGTTCCTTTGACCACCGATTTTGTTTTAGGAAACAAAAACACGTCACAGGGTGACATGTCGGGCGAATAAACACTGGGACACGCTGAGGGCGGTGTGGCACGGCGCGTTGTCGTGATGGAGGATCCAGTTACGAGCGAAGTCTGGGGGCACCCTGTTGACTCGTTTTCGATTCCACGGCTATCAAAAAAGGCAAAAATCATCGTTTTCACCTTCGACTTGCTCATGCGAACTTTTTTCGGGCGGGGGCGTGCGGAGACAACCATTGTGAGCTTTGTCGTTTGGTTTTGCACTATCACCATACACTCTTACAATTTTAGCGTACGTTTCCGAAGCTGTTTCGCCCAATCTGGCGCAAAATTTTTTCGCGACGCGTTGCTCTTGATTTCGTTTTTCCATTTTCGTGACGAGCACTACAAACACATGTCTACTCAACTTGACGCAGCAGGCGAAATAAACAAGAAGAGCGATGATACATATATCAATGGAGAGGGGAGGGATGCCGGAAAAAGAAAAAGGGAATTTCGAGGTCACAGGTTTACCGCAAGCGCGGCAATAAAATCAGTCTTATTACTTAATTGTCATACCCCGAAAGTACAACTTTGATAAAAGATATTCTACTATAAAATTTTACACGCTTTAAAAAGGTCGTATTAGATTTTTCCGTAAAATCGTTCTTTTAAAAGCTATGTATAAGCAGTTGCATGAATATATCAAATGCACTGAGCATTTGTACAAGTGCTTTAAAAAATCTGCGTTGCTCATACGACATGGTGTACTTAAAGATGTACACTTGATGTTTAATTTAAACTGCACATAACTTTTGACTGAGAGGAAAATTTTGAACTAGAATATAGTTTTCTAAAAGACATAAGTTTACTTGTTTAATGCAAAATATCCAAAAATCACATTTATGTACATGGAAAAATATATATGACGAAGGAACGGCTTAAATTAAAAATAAAGAGTTTGTTTACAGATACTTTTATTAGGGTAAAAACCGAAACTTTCGGCGACAAAAAACCGGGCACCCTGTAATGTACATATATGAATACTTTATGGTACTTCGATGCCTGCTGTTTTGGACTTTTTAAATTTTATCATTTTGGCGAACGCAGAATCACATCAAACAAATGTAATACCATTGGAAACCCCATAAACCAAAGCCATAACTAAGCAGATTAAAATACTCAAAGTTTTTAAGCACCACTACAGAGATTTCTCGCTTTTAGTCACTGCCAAATTACAACCCGGCAAATAATTACATTCAGAGGTCAAGAGGATGAGTAAATGTCTGTGTGTGAGTTGTGAACTTTTTGGCAAATTGACCATAATCAAATCAATGGCATTTGCAGGCTGGCATCGACCATGCCAAGTTAATGAAAAACGCGTTCCCAAAATTCATGGCTAACTAACTTCATGAGCAAAGTGCACTTTGGACACTGCTCAAGCACATTTAAAGCGAATTTCGAAAACTTTGAGTGAATAGTCAGTGGTGAGTGTGTAGAAATATTCAAAAATACTTTTTTTCGTATTTCAACAATGTTTAATAAAATTAGGCTAAGCGTTGGAAGTTGGTTCTGCCATATACACAAAGTTACGCATACATACATATGTACTCTTGTGGCATGTGCGCCACTGCGTGAGTGAGTGTGTAAAGTGCGTCTACCGACATCTGTTTCATACGATGGATGAGCGATAATTCATACGACATGTTGGCCCAACTCCAGCTCAATATTTTCAAACAGTCGCTTTATTGCTTTTTCGTGTGTGCGCTCAGCGTCGCAGAGCGTATGGATTGGTGGAAATATCGCTCATTTGTTGCACGGCCGGCATAAGTCAAAAAAATCGATTTTCCAGAAAACGCGTTAAAAGTTTTCAACTGTCTCCAACCTTACACGGTGACTCCAACCTTACACCTCTTCTCAAGCGGAGCATATAACAGGTATTCATATGAATTTTTTACTCAACATGAAGTATGATATAACGAACAATTCTGCAGCCTTAACTCAAAAATCGCGTTTTTTGATTTATGCCGGTCTTGCGGCAAATGAGCGATATGGCTTATGAGTTCGACAGATTTATATGTGCGCAGTTTAATTTAAAGCTGGCAGTGATTTAACAACTGAAATAAGTGAAAATTTCGGATGCTTGGGTGAGCTATTTCAAAAATGTTGACATCTCTGACTGTAAAGAAGGATTTCAAGTATCCATTGGGTTTATAAAATTATATTTTAGTGAATAGTAAGCATGTGAGAAGTTACAAATGCTGATATAATATCTATTGCTTGGAAATACTTAAACAATTCAGTTTTTTTTGTGTCGCTCCACGGATAAATCGATTTCGATAGTCGAAAGGAAAATTTTTGATAAAAAATATTTGTAATAAAACTGAAGTATTTTAAATGGTTTGTTATCCAAAAAAAAAAACGTTGATCGCGTTCTCGTTATAATGCTATATTTTCTTCGAATGCTGGTTTATGTTCACAAAAATTATTTGTGAAACATATTTCAGCTCTTTCAAAACTATTCTCGGTCACATTTCAGTTGAGCATCAATGCTTTCTTTTTGATCATTGGTATATTTAACTACATAATTCAACTCTAATTGGCGAGCAGTATTCCTTTATGAAATTTTTTGTAGTATATATTTTTTTATTGTCTTTTAAAAACTAAGTTTATAAAATTTTTCGCCCAAAGTAACGTCTCTAAATACCAAGCCTGCTGCTCTTATTAAAGAGTCCATCATATTTGAGGATGGCAAACATTAAATTCTGCTCCTTATATTATCTCTAGCATTGCCATTTACACTTTTGCCCCGCTTAAAATGCGCTCAGTGGCTTTAGCCCTCTTTCCTGTGGCTTTGGCTGGCCTCTTTTATTATTAAATACCTATAACAATGTCTACTCACCCGTCTTAGATGGCTCATCAAGATTACAGCTTTGCTAGCGCTGCTGGCTAAACTGAGTTAAGCGACAATTTTACGATGTAATTTATTTTCGAGAACATAACTGTGAGTATATCTGTTTGCTGGTGTCCGAGTTATGTATTTATAAACAAAGCATGAAAAAACTATGATTGCGGGCTAAACGCTTTTTTATTACGAAATGGCAAATGTGCAGCATTAAAGCTGAGACAGTTGTGGATTCATAAAAACATATTACACAACAACTATATAAAAGCGCAAAACAACAACAGCACTTTTATAGGAATTAGCAACTCTATTAAAGAGCAGTAAATTTGCAAACACAAATAACAATGGAACCGACATAAAATAACAGTAAAATAAAAATAAAGATAAAATGCGACAAAGTGCTTAAATGACAACACACATACACATGTAAGTACTCATAGAAAAGCTTATCTGTATGTATTTAAGCTAAATGTTATGAAGCGGCAACTTTTCATACGGCAGCTGATATTATATTTGTATATGCATGAGTATTTTAATGTACATATATATAACATTTCCAAAACAAATAAAACTAAACTTGCAATGCCAGAACTCAAATAATTCTAACTTTCCTGCATCTGCTTATGCATGTATGCTTGTGTTGGTTTTTTGTACTGTTTGGACGAATTTCCTTAATTATTTAGATGCAATTTAATTTACTACTCAAACATTTATTTATTCATTGCAGTCGCTTCGTTGCGAATGGCAAACATATTATGCAAGACTCAAACAAGTACAGACATTTATACATATATATCTATATATATTTATATTTAGCAAATATTTTGATTATATAGCTTACATATTTGCTAAATATTTAAACCGTTATAGGGTTTGGCCGGAGATAGGATTAATTTTCTTCCGCCGCGACAGCACCTGGAGAGTCAGGACAAACATTTTCGTTGCTTTAGCAAGAAGTGATGTATTTCGGAGGCACCAGGCCTTTTTGGAGGGTCGGGAAAAGATTGATGAACACCAGAAGTATGAGCAAATCCAAAGTGAAAACGATGTTCATTGTCTTTTTTGACATCAAAGGCATCGTCCACCAAGAATTTGTTTCTCCTGGACAAACCGTCTGCAACACCGCTCTTCTTGCGAGCAGCTACCTAACCAAGGCCGGCATCCCAATGCTTCCGCAGCCGCTCTACAGTTCAGATGTGGCCCCCGGACATTTTTTGTTTCCTTGCCTGAAAAGGCTGATGAAAGGCAAGTATTTTGAGACGACAGAGGGGATCCAAGCAGCATGCAGCTCAGCTCTCAAAGCTATTCCGGAGAATCCTGTCCCTGACGCCTTCAATGTTTGGAAATCGCGCTGGTGGTGCTGCATCTACGCAGAAGGAGCCTATTTCGAAAGTTTTTAAAGAATTGTAACGATTGGTTCAATCAATTTTTTTTTAAATCGACTCAGTCCTATTACTTTCAGGACAAACCCTGTATTTCTATGTTATTCCATAAATAAATTTGTGGAGGTATTTTATGACATTCCACATAACATTCTAAAATTCGATATGCAGATTCGATATGCACATTCATGCATTTAACCGCAAGCACTCATCACTTTGGTGGTCAACTATTTTATAAATGGTTGTAAGTATGTAACGACAGTACAAAATTTGCATAACCCTGAATACATAAAATGACTGGTATCTAAATTAGTAAGAGTACTCTTAAGAGAACTTAATTGCTGACATAGAGGAACAAAATATTAAAACCCCAACATAGAGGACAAGGGTAAAAATAAAGTTAAATTGGAGAGAATCCAAGATGATTTGTTTTCTCACTTAAATGAGAAAGTGGGCAACAATCATATCCTGCCGAAAGATAAGTAAATAAGGATTGCACCTCGACATAAGGTCTATTGTGCCTTTCAGCGGACATAGGCTGGTCCACAAAATCAGAATATAGCCTAGGAGCAAAGAGAAATGTCTGTAGCTTTTCCCTAAATTTGGGCAACTTTCAGAGAAGACTAGTTTAAATGACCTCTAACACTTCCTCTATGTTGCCCTCAACCTTCACAAAATTTAGAAGTTGCTTTTTGGACTATATTTTTTTTGTCACTTCGTGGGATTGTAGCACGTTCCGCAGACCAGTACAATGGTCCTAATAACCGTCTTATGTATGGTAAAACATCTAGTTACCAAAACAACATCGCAATTTTATTCATATAATAAATTTAATTTTTAACAAATTGATTTGGCCTGCCTGATAATCGGAAGCAATTTGTAGCGAAATATTGATTAACTGATAAAAAAAGGTAAACAGATGTCAGAGTAAGTGGTGATAGTCTTAATAATTCTGGAAAAAAATTAGCCCTATATTAAAACATAAATGATTTAAACTGAAGCATTTATTTTTCACATCTATAGTTCTCCGAATAATAATACTGTTTTCGCGAACATTATATGTATGTTCCTTCTCTGATATTTTAAGAACATAATCATTTGAAGATTTTGAACTCATTCATTCTCTCATTACTTAAATTCGCATAAATCTCAAGAGCTTCTGCTGTCAACGAATTTTTCTTTGTTTGTGCGAAATATTTATAGAATTTACGTGAGTAATTTGTCTGTATCGAATCAGCAATGATTCTTTAATAATAAAAATAATCTGTAAATCTCTTAAAAAGCGCTATTTTTTATTTAATTGTCGTTTATTTTATTTATTCGAAACTGCTTGTGTAGGGATCTTATTTGTGGTGAAGATTTGTAAATTGTCTGGTTTATGATATACATTTAGCCCTTTTATTTCTTTCAAAGATCTTTACTCACCCTTTATAATGAGAGAATATATCTGAAGGCAAACATATCTTAGACTATGTAGAAAACTTACCTGAAATGAAAAGAAAAAAATAAGATTGTTAAAGAATCATAAAAGTATAAATTTATAATTTAATGAACAATAGGTTATTTTTTTTTTTCAATAAAATATTTATTATATTTAAATATTAATTTATAAACAATTTTGCTATAATTTACGAAATAAAATTGCAGTATTGGGAGAATAGAATGTTCATCAGGGGCCAATGAAAATTAATAATTGGACAAAGCTTCGTAGTATAATATTAGGTCATGACGACTATCAGAGACTCCTAATAGTATAATTCGACAACAACTATAGCTGAGCCCTTTTAATGTCAATAAAAGGTGACATTGATTGGATTTGGGTTCTCATTCGCATTGATTACTTTTTATAAAATTGTTTGAAAAATTAATACTAATAGATTTATCAACGTCATATTGTATTATCCAGTTCATGAAACGTACAATATACATAGGTAGGACATTTAAAGTTGACCCATTTGTTTCTAAAAAAAAAGAACAAAAGAAAACAATGTTTTTTGTTCATTTCAAAAATAATTTATTTTGGTCCAAGGGGATTTGTTTCAGCTAATATTTAAAAATTAGATCGCGTAAATGGGCACCTTTAGCTTTGACAGCTAAATGCACTCTTTTTTCGACATTTTCCATGACTTTGGCCAATGTTTCGGATGATATGGCGGCTGTTTCACGTCGAATGTTGGCTTTCAGTTGAGCTAAGGTCTTTGGCTTATTAGCGTATACCTTGGATTTCAAATAACCCCACAAATAAAAGTCTGGTGGCGTCAAATCTGGTGATCTCGGTGGCCAGTCAACATGACCATTTTTCGTTTCAGCCATTTCGATGGCCATTTGCCAAAATTAAGGCGTCGCGGATAATCAGCTGGGTTTAGTTTTTGTGCCATTTGAATTTTATATGGAAACATCTTCAAATCTTTATGAATTATGCGTCGGAGAGTGGTGCGAGAGATGTCTAATTCCTGAGAGCGGCGATAACTCGATGTCGATGGAGTCTCCTCAATACTGGCTCGTACAGCTTCGATATTTTCATCAGAACGTCTTGTGCGTTGTCTGGATGCATGACTGGCATTACTGAGATTACCGGTGTTCACAAATTTTGCGTATAAAGACTTAATTGTGTTCTTAACTGGAGCACTTTTCACATTTTTCTGCGAAACGCACGTTGAGTTAACACAATTGAAAAGTTATTTTGAATATAAGCTGAACAATTTCAGCGCGTTCTTTTGGAGTGTACTGTTCCATGGTATAAATTGTCTTCGAATGACGCTTCTAACGCGGTATAACATTAGCCGATTTGTCAGCGCTGTTAAAAGTTACAGCGTTGCCAGATGGGTCAACTTTAAATGGCCTACCCTGTACATCTCGAAGCCAGCGATATATCACTCGAATGATGGTCTTTCGAGAGATAAAATATGGGTGTACAATAAGGGTAGTGCTTTTATTAATGTTGTAATCAAGTCGTGTATCAAATTCTATAAATACGTTATAATCTATTGCCCATAGCTGCATATATGAATTGGAGAATGTTGGGCTAGTTATATTATTCTCCTTTTTATTGTTGATTCCTGACTTTACTGTGTTTGTCCCTAATGGCAAAATAACTAGTAAGCAAACGAAAATATAAATTCAAAGGAAAGGAGGAATAATCGAATAGGAAATATGCTGGAAAAGATTTCTCCATTAGCTGATACAAGGTTCGCCAATTATTAGAAACACAAAACTAGCCCTGTAATATCATTGAAGCATGCGAACCTTTTCCTAAAAACTTTAATATCTGTTTAAATTTCTCACTAGCTTCAATTTGTAGAAGAAGATCTACAGATTTACCATAACAAATATGGAAGCTAATACTCGCAGATATCGCAACTGGGGAGCTGACAAACTCATAAAATACCTGCAAAGCTTTTAGTATTGGCAGACCTATACACATACTACATATATCTTATATAATTGAATTAGAATCGCTTGCCAGCCAATTTAAACCTTTTTCAACAATTTTGTGACAACAACTATTTTACACACATTTATGGTTGAGCGGGTTGAGTTGTTGTAAAAAACTTTTTACTTCGGCACAATCTCAATAGAAGACATAGCTTACCTCTGTTATTACGTATTAGAGTGAGATGGGTATTACGTATTAGAGTGAAGTAGACGTGTTTTTTAGTGTTCTTCAAATCCCTTAGCAAATTCTGCTGTTTACTGGGAAAAATTAGTTCATTTTTTGCGTGGAACATCCAGAGAGGCTAAGCCACATAAGTGGAAACCAGGCCTAAAGAAAAAGATAAGTACACTTTTGATTTTTGATAATATATAATCATCTGCACTTACCTTTTGTGTTTTTCCGCGCCAATTTTGTGAAAAAAAATACAATTATTTCCCCTTACAGGAGCGTGCACTTGTTTTGTATTTTCATTTTCATTATTCTGCCGTTTTATTTTCTTTATTTGGTGATCTATCAGCTGTTCCCCTTCTCGTGTTTTCGTGTTTTCTTTTGGTTTGCGCATTGCCAACCATCCCAAACACAAGTATCAGCTGTTCCCTTATTTCTTTTTGGTCTTCGCGTTGCCAACTACTTTAGTTTTAAGTTAGACAGTAAAGCTAGGTACTGAACGTACACATCGACGGGTGTTACCAAACTATTTTCTCGCTGAGGTATGGCCTCCGAAAATAGTATTGGGCGAACACCGGATAATCCCTTCCGAAGAATTTCAAAAATATTGAGAACACCACCAAATGGTAAAAATGAGGAACCCACCGCTATTGGATCGAATGAGAAATGTGATACTGCCGATCAAGTAAGCAAGGAGAGTAAGCCGGAGGAACTGCAAAATGGAGAAACGCTTAGCAATTTCAGCAAACTGGGCAAAAAAATAAAGGAACTGGAAAGCATGATGGCGGGTCAAAGACACATTAACCAAACCATGCGCGAACTTGTAAGCAGTATTGTGGCGCTACACGCAAAATCGGAAAAAGTAGAAAACCCATCGAGAAAAGTGAAAATAGGCAAATCATCTCAAATCACCATTGGTAGAGATGATAATACCCCAAAAAGAATGCGAGAGGCATCGGGCTTTTTACCACCCACAAAAAAGCCAAAAAACGTAGCTGAGAAAGAGCAATTATCGTATAGTGGAGCAGTAAAAAACACTCAAAAAGATACCACAACCCTTCAGAGCGCAAATGAAAGATGGGTAGACGTGGTTAAAAAGAGGAAACCGATGGAAAAGAAAATTAAAACTAAACCGGATGCGATTATAATCACGAAGAAAGAGGGGGCGTCGTATGCAGATATTCTGCGGAAAATAAAAAGTGACAGCGGGCTTGAGGAGTTGGGTTCGAACGTAACCTATGTTCGGAAAACACTCAAAGGAGACCTGCTTTTAGAGCTGAAAAATGGAGGAGACACGAAAGCTGAATCCTTTCAAAGCGTCTTGGAAGGAGTGGTTGGAGAAATGGCTATGATACAGCCTAAAACCCACAACGTGACCATTGTATGCAAAGACTTAGACGAAATAACAACTCCCGAAGAAATTTGCTCAACACTGAAAAGGGAGTGTGGAATCCAAAATCTAGAGACAACAAACGTCAAAAGTCTACGAAAAACAAGGAGCGGCACACAAATAGCACTTATATGCATGCGCGCTCAAGATGCTAAGGCCGCACTCAAAGTGGGAAAGATAAAGATTGGTTGGTCAATATGTCGCCTTCGGGAATACTCGCCTATCCCCAGGTGTTATAAGTGTTTCCATTTGGGTCACATGGCTCGTACGTGTTGCAGCTTGACGGACAGATCTTCCCTATGCACGCGTTGCGGATCCGCAGGACACGTAGCAAAGTCGTGCACAAACGTTCCGAGCTGTATGCTCTGCAAAGGGGAGCACTCTGTATTGAGCACGACTTGCCCAAAGTACCTCGAGATGATGAAATCGCTAAGTAAATGAAGATACTACAACTGAATCTAAACCATTGCGCAGCAGCACAAGATTTGCTAGATCAGATAATCATAGAAGAGAACATTGATGTCGCCATACTAAGTGAACAATACTCCCAGCGTCTGGAAAGCACATGGATTGCAGACAAAGCTGGCAAGGCAGCAATATGGTCCTGTAAAGGGCAACCTTTTAAGACCTGCTCCAGAGAAAAACATAATTGTTTCACATGGGCGAATATTCAGGGGATTTATTTTGTAAGTTGCTACGCTCGTCCCAGCGCATCAATTGCAGAATTCGAAGATTTCCTCTTAAGGCTGTCTTTAGAAACCAGAGGCAAAACACCTATTATAATAGCGGGTGATTTTAATGCTTGGTCAAGTGCATGGGGCAGCAGATGTACAAACCACCGCGGGCGGCTAATTCATGAATATCTGAGTCAAACGCACTTAACAATAATGAACACCGGAACTCGAAATACTTATCAAAAAGGCAATAAAGGATCCATAATTGACATTATGTTTGCAAACGATGCGCTGAGCAGGCACATTAAGTGGGCAGTGTCCGACATATACACAAACAGTGATCACATGGCAATTATAGCGCAAATTTCGTACTCCCGAGAGCAGGAGCTTCTAAGCAGAAACCCCTCCCGAAGGCGAAGTTGGAAACAAAAAGAGTTCGACCCAGACCTGTTTGACCTAGTCTGGAGTGCATCAAAGGCATCTGGTGACAGCGCCGCCCACTTGGTATCAGCAGTTCGAAAAGAACTCGTGGCAGCATGCGACGCAACAATGCGTAGAACGTCACATCACCACAAGCGGCGGCCTGTATATTGGTGGAATGATGAAATTTCCATGCTGAGAAAGCTTTGTCACTCAGCTAGACGGCGTCTACAGCGTAACTGGGGCGAAACTAACGAAAATCGCCTTAGGGAGGGTTTTAAAAGCTACAAGAAGCTCCTGAAGTCGGCAATTACACGAAGCAAGAAATCATGTTTTGAGAAGCTGTGTGAGGAAGCAAACCTTGACCCTTGGGGTACTGCATACAAAATTTGCATGTCCAGATTTAAAAACAAGCAGCAGCAACCTAAAGATGCCTCTTTTATGGGAAAGGTCGTCGAAACACTTTTCCCGAAACACGACCGAATTTCATATGCCAAGCGACGAAACGAAGCCGCAGAGTCACCCCCGTTAGTCACGGAAGACGAACTATTGGCAATAGCAAGGAAAATCAAAAACACTAAAGCGCCTGGACTGGATGGCATACCAAACAGAGCTCTGAAGGAAGCCATAAGCTTAAAACCCCGAGTTTTCGCTAAAATGTACAACGCTTGTTTAAAGGAAGAGGTATTCCCCGACTCTTGGAAAGTACAACGTTTGGTTCTGCTCCCAAAACCAAAGAAACCACCTGAAGAACCTTCATCGTACCGACCTTTGTGTATGCTCGACACAATGGGTAAAGTGTACGAAAGTATAATACGAAACCGCTTGGAGTTAGCAATCCAGAAAGCCGGTGGACTATCAGAGAGACAATACGGCTTTATAAAGAAGAGATCCACTATTGACGCACTACGAGAAGTCGTCGATACGGCGAGATGTGCAGTAAGTGGCAAAAGATGGAGAGGTGGCACAAAAAAGTACTGCGCGCTGATTACCCTGGATGTCAAGAATGCGTTCAACTCAGCAAAATGGGCACACATAATCAAAGCCCTGGATGAAATACGGGCCCCTGAATACCTCATAAACATAATAACGAGTTACTTCAAAAACAGAAGGCTGATTTTCGAGACGGACGAAGGCACCAAGAGCTACTCTATCTCGAGTGGTGTACCCCAAGGCTCAGTGTTAGGTCCACTATTATGGAATCTTATGTACGATGGGGTGCTAAAAAGACAGCAACCAACAGATATCAAACTAGTAGCTTATGCGGATGATCTCGTGGTGGTAGCAGTAGCCAAACATTTAGCCGACCTGAGAATTAAATGTAATGAGTGCATAAATGGTCTACGCCAATGGTTCTCTTCTGTGAGTCTGAAACTGGCGGAGGAAAAAACAGAAGTTTTACTCATAAGTACTAGGAAGATAGAAGAACGAATAGAGCTCACTATAGGGGAGTGCGAGATTACCTCACAGCCGCAATTGAAGTATCTGGGAGTAATATTGGATTCCAAATTAAAATTTAAAGAACACCTGGAGTATTCTTCCGCGAAGGCAAATAAAATCTATAATGCCCTATCGAGAATGATGACCAATAGAGGCTGTGTGCGTTCCAGCCGGCGATTCCTAATAGCGAAAGCAATGAGTTCCGTAATACTGTATGCGGCACCAGTTTGGATACAGGCAATGGATATAAAAGCGTATGCTAAACAAATAATTGCAGTACATAGGCTTTCTGCCATTCGAGTAATAAGTGCTTTCCGGACTATATCAACCGACGCTGCTGAAGTATTAGCCAGCATGCCGCCCATTGACATCCAGGGAGACGAACTCGAGCGTCTATATCAGCTATCAACGCCCAAAACAGAATCGGCAAGGATCGAGGAGAGAAACAAGAGCACTAAAATGTGGCAGGAGCGGTGGAATTCCTCATCCAAAGGGCGATGGACCCACCGACTCATACCAGATATCCACTCATGGATAGACAGACGACATGGGGACCTAGACTTTCATATGACCCAAATGCTTAGTGGACATGGATGCTTTAGAAGCTACCTTTTCAGATTCCACAACGACATCAGTCCGAATTGTCCGACATGCGCAGGGTATATAGAAGACTCTGAGCACGTATTATTTTATTGCCCTCGATTCACGAATACAAGGGAAAAGCTAAAAACCACACTCGGTGGTAGTTTCACGGTCGATAATTTAACGACACTCATGTGTCAGTCGACGGATAAATGGAAAGCTGTCAGCGAAGCGTCAGCATTCATAATGACCAAACTGAGATCTTTTCAACAGAATAGGCGTCCGTCAGTCCGCGCAATAGAGGAGACTTAAATGTCTTGTCCCTCCCACGAAGTAATACTTAATCGGTGGTTCCGTGGGAGAGTCTTGAGTTGGGAGTAGGTTAGGTTTAGCGGATTAAAGTTCCGCACTCCGGCTTTCGATGCTTCCCCCTACTATAAAAAAAAAAAAAAAAAAAAAAAAAAACACAGCTTACCTCTGTTATAAGCTGAGTTGATAGTTAGACTTTTCCTCTATGCATATTTTATAATAATAAATTAGTATATAAATATATACAAACAACGATAACAATTACAATAAAAATAATATGGTATGGCTTCAATGCACACGCATATGTATAAACGACTTTTATGCAAATGTAAGTACCGCACACACGCGATGTTATCTAAATATGTATGCAAATGGGTATGTGTATGTATTGCTGCATATAAGAATTTCTCTAAATGTAACCATTATAGGCTTATGAATTTGTGGCGCAAACAATTTACATAAGCTTATTGGCAATCTATCGGTATTGACTTTTGATGTGGAAGTAAAGATACTTGCTGGCGTAACATTTATGTGAAATTTGATATTTAACTGCACTTTGAAATAAAATAGAGAATCAATTTTACTGATTATGTAATATTGTACTTAGTATTGAATATTTTAAATATACTATATGTACAAACGGTATGAAGTAAAAATAATTATGTATAAATATGAGTATGTGCCTGTTTAACTCTTATTGCTTTTGAGAATACGAGAGTGAAAAGAAATATTGAATGAATAAATTATCACTTTGTTAGAAAATCACGATGCTTCTCATGACTGATTATTTATAGTCGTCAATTGCACTCTTTATTTTAACTACTGTTACTTCTTGTTTAAATGAGAAATAAGTAAGTAATTGGAATTTAAATTATATACGACTACAATATTTTGTTTTAATAATATTTAATTTTAAAGACATAATTTAATTTATTTATTTCTCTGAAATAACTACCAAATAAGCTAAAATGAATAAAATAAAAATATGAAGTGCTCGTTCAATTGACACACATAAATGAATTGAGTTAATTTATTTGGAAGAGACTAACTTACTGTAAGTACTATAATATTAAGCAACAAAAAATAATATCTAATAGAGCTAGACCTTAAAACCGGTGAAAACTTTTTTTTAAAACAATTTTAAATGTTACAAAGAGAGTTCTGCTCTTCAGTTATAGTATCGATCGGACATTACGATGTTCATGGTTACAGCAACAGTACAGTAATCATTCGGAGGACTTGCAAGGCTTGGTTTGGCTGATGTTCGATAAAAAGGCGGCCAAATTTTACTGAATAAGATGTAAATCATTTATGGGTATGATAGCTTCTAAATATGGTCCGCGAGCCTCTTCAACTATCTAAATTTAAAACATTTTGCTTGAAGGTTAATATATAAGATCCAGTATGAATTAATCGATTATTTTTCCAACAGATAGTTTTAGTAATCTACGTTACCCCATAGACTGTCTGTCTGGTCTGGTCTGTTAATGTAACAGTCAATCTTGCTCAATTGTAGGTTCGTCGCGCTCTCTTTATTCTGTAGAATTTGAAGCATGGTAGGCGATACGTTGTATTTTAATTGAACTGGAAAAGCTTACACATACTGAAAACTCCCTGAAAGCTCTTACCGCGCCTTATTAACTGGCCGATTGAAATCTATCTTTATTAATGAAACCTTTAGCTGAAACCTAATAGATATTTTATCTGCCTTGGTCCAACCACGTTTCACAAAAGAAAATCCGAGTTTTTTAATACGTAGTAACAGTAACATAGTAACAGACAGTCCACATAAAATTGATTTACCGCAGCAGACGTGCATTAGCGCCAATTAAGGCCATAATCGCCATTACGAAATCACTTTGATTGACAATCACTATTTTGCACATTCACGTTATATCAGAGTGATTAGCCGTTAAGCTGCCACCGCTGTGAGAGAGGTGAGGCAACACCCACGCTTGCGACATCGTATGCAGCAAATGGTTGTATGTTTGCGCAGTTTAGTGAGAGTTTACTAAGAGTATGTGTGTATATTTTTTTACAGATACAAACTTACGTTTGTATGTAAAAATGCCTGTTTGAGCGCGCTTTGCAATTTCTCGACGCACAGCGACTTGTCAACTGACCAATCAGTCAAGCGGCGATTAACCTTCAAGCGGGCGAGCGTAGTCGAATCGACGTCGCTTAGTACATTTATGTTTTATGTTATTACACATTACATTTTTAATAATTTTAATTACTTTTTTTGACAAAATATACTTTAAGTAAAATTATAATATATCTAATTACAAATAAATAAATAATTACTTAATAATTAGTTCTTTATTTATTTTATTCATCTCAAACGTCTTTTCGGTTACGCGCGCCCGCTCCCGTTACAAATGACCGCGCGCCCGCTTGAAGGTTAAAGCCGGACATATACTCACACGCAGCAGATAATAAATGTGCTGGAACAAATGAAAATAAAAAGACACAATTGACAGCTCGTAAAGAAGTCAATAACAACAGTTTTACAATTCCGTCAGCGCGCGAGCAAAGCAAAGGTAAGGTAAAACTCGCGCCTATATCCGGCTTCGGTGCCTGCTTGTGGTCAGCGGCCCGCGTGCCAAGGGTGTGTAGTGATGCACCAATTGGCCTTGTCGGTTCGTGCTTGTTCAATTAGGGTTTAGGTTAGACTAGGCGCTTGAACAGCTCTAGCTGCGTCACACACCCAGGCGCACTCTTGCGTTGAAGCACTAATTGCAACACGTTCTGTAATTAACACGTTGACGGACACTTGCGTCTATAGCCGTCAAAGCGAAGTTCACTATGTGGCATGACGGCGACAGCCGCCTAAAACGAAACGGTCGTTTACAGACACTGCGGCATAGTGTCAATTTTCGAACTTTACTTGTTCCTACTGTCCGTCAATGTGTTAAGATGTGGCAACAACAATTTGCTCAACCCAAAAAGACACTCGTGCTCCAAAGCGCGTCGCACGAATAACGAAAACAAGAAAAAGCCAGCTGAAATGCAGCTTAGCTGGTGTTTGGTTGGTGTCTGCAACGAGTTATCGCCAAGGAAAAACAACTTTTAATTGTGCTTAATTTAGTTAAGTATTTAACTAAGTTGGTGAAGATGAAAACAAAAAACGGCTGATTTGATGACTCACTCCGAGAAAAACATTAGCAAAATCACTACAAAACTTAATATAAGTAGTTAATTGAGAGCAAAAGTGAACAAGTAAGTTAGTTAAAGCTTTGAGCGAGCTTTATGTAGTGATAATATTGATAATTGAATTCCGTAAAAGTAGAATTTTATTTTTGTGTAAATTAATAATCTTTGGAGACTGGCAACTTGAACCAATAACCAGTATTGTGGTAAACTAGTATAAAATAAATGTATATATATTTCTAACAAGATATTATCCGTTATCGAAATGGATAACTATAATGTTACTTTTTTAAATTTGTAAATTTTTGGCCGAGATATCAGATATCACACATACTGAAGAGAAAAGTTGCGAAACGAAAGAGCGACTGGCATAAGTCGCAAATAGTTGAATAATCTTACAGAAATGACAAATGCTCTCTTGTTTGAAATCCAAGTGAATAACTTTGGTGTTGCTTTATATATATTAATAAATGTTTTGATAAGAGAGCAGGATCGAAAATAGCGAGGTAAGAAGTGGCAAAGTCAACACACGACTTGAATAGATCGATTAAACTAATATAAACTTTAGAAAACTAATAATCTCTTATAACCTTGTTGGTATTTTTTGTAAATGTCAAAAATTTATATATACAAGAGAACACAGCTTGGATATACATAGAGATTAGACAAATGGCGAATCAAATGGGTTTAATATTTATCACTTTGATAACAAACTTTAGCTTAAGATATAATTATGTGTTAAAAATTAATAAATATAATACAATTCAATTCTGAGGGTGTTGTGGCTGATGGCTTTAAGTCACGTAAAAACTTAGAAATGATTCAAAATCAATTATTCTACCAACGCTGGCGCATCTTTTTTCCGAGTAGTCGCCGGATATGGCGTCGCATTGGCTGAGTTTAAAATATGTTTTTCCAAAAATTTTAGAATTTAAAAAAAGGCACACCTTGATTTTGTAACTACAACTTTTCGATTTGATGGAAAATACATGATTTAAGTTCGTTTGGTTCAAATCGTGGGCCACATTTAAATATATCGCGTAAAAATCTCTTCAAATTTAAGGAACAATGAAATAGCAAGCTTTCAAGTTCATTTTCAAGGCTGAATAATGAGAGCCCTGCTGTTAATTTTTTTTATATTGTATGATATCGACTTTGTGGTCCCAAATGTCAACGTCGTCCACTTACGTTCTGGCTTACTCAGTGATTGATTGACACATATGTATATTTAAAAGTACCCAACATTTTATACTTACTGATTAATATAAAATTGTTGCTCTCTTCTCAAGAACAAATTTTTATTGATAAATTTTTGATTTTGTACTCTTAATTAAGTTAATTGTGCTTTTCATTGTTGTTTCTGGGTCCGTAATTGATGACTGCTGAATAAGCTTTGAGTTTTGCAAAAATATGAAATATATTGAGTTGTCAAGTCAAGTCTTGCGGTATTTTTATTGAATTTTTTTTTATTGAAATTGAAATGAATTTTTGATGACTCATGCCCAGCTCTTGACCGATGCTACAGCTGCAACTATGCCGGTCTCTTTCGACCAATTCTGCGATTTTATCGCAATTTTCGACGATAGGCTTCCGGAACGTGGCGCATCTTCGACCACCTCTACACCAGAACGAAAAGTTGAAACCATCGTTGTGCGGTGGAAATGGAAACTGTATCGGGTCCATAAACTGCACAAATTTTATTGGCGGCTTGAAATGCATTTTTGCCTTTATCGTAGTAGTACTGTAAAATATGCCGTATTTTCTCTATATTTTGTTCCATATTAGCGACGCTATAACTCACGAACGACTTAAAAGAAACGGCAATCAATCTAACATGTGTTAGCGCGTGAAATTAGCTTTCCAAAAAGGTATAGCATGACCCGATGCGACGAATAAAACTAGAAATACGCGCTTTCAGCGCCAACTAGCGAAAATACCGCAAGACTTGTTTGACAATCCAATATATATCTTCTGCTTTTTCTTAAAGAACTAATTGACAGTTACGGCAAAATTTGATGAATATTTCATTAAAAACGATTGGGTTAAATTAGAAGGCAGACAAACGTGAATTTATGATTGATTTAAAAATTATTTGGCAGTGCATGTGAATAACCTAATAACATAGAAAAAATTGTTTGATTTTCATCTCTGAGCTAAACATTGTTATATGAAGCGAAAAGATAATCGGAAAAGTAACCTTTTTACTTGACGGTGCCTTTGACGCACAATGAATGTCGCACATCACCTTAAAGCAAGTATATGGAAAATCAGTTCAAAAGCTAGCAAAATGGCTTAACTTTGCTAAAATACATAGTATGTGTTTATTGTTTATTTTAGCGTATTGACATTTTTTTGTCAAAAGCCTAACCTTTTCTTCAACTGTAGTTAACCCACTTCATACCCACATCTCCCAAAGTATACCCCTTGTCAAAATTGCGACCTCAGCGACGCACAGCTGACAGTTACAAATTTTCCATAGCAAAAAATTACTGAAAAGAATATAATAATACTTTCGGGCAGCCACTTCAGAGTATTTAAAAAAATGTGGAAATAAATTTAAGTCAGGCGCGACACACAATGAATGTGGCAAGGGCAAAGCGCAAATATCCAATATCTTCCATATAAATTGCAATGAGATGTGAATGAGTGATTACACAAACAAGTGACAAACGGGCTGACAAAGAGACAGACAGGGGAAACAAATGCTGGCAAGAGGGGCATAGCGAAATTTAAATGGAAAGTGAAAGTTCAATTGGAGACAGGCTCACAAACTTAACAGAAAAAGCTGCCGCTTTACTCAAACTGCGGGAAATGGTCGGTAACATTTTTTTGGAGTGCGTTGCTTGTGTCAGCTTGAAGTGTTGGCTTTGTGGCATGCCCCAAAAAACGCATGGTGTACTTAATTGCAGCAAAAACAATTGGCACTCAGTCATTCGCATGTTCTGCGTCACTTGCAAACAAAAAGTTATAAAACTGAATAGATCTGTATTCAGATAGTCACCCACTAACAGTCTTACTCATCCCCAATGAGCCCTTATTACCGTTAACACACAAATGTGAACTTGAAAATCTCCATTCCATTTAACAAACCCCAGCTTTGTTGGTCGGGTAGCCTAACTTCGGCTAATCGTTCATATAAAATTTCACCGCACCGCTCAACCCCTTGACTCCTCGTGGCGCTGCTTTTGCTATTTCCACTTCAGTTGTCGGTAACAGTATACTTTCAATTGTTGTTGTTAAAATTTTGTATCCGAAAAAGTTGTTGTTGACTGAATTGATCCATTCACATTTATTATAATTGGGTGTAAAGTCAACTTTACCTTTGTTTTATGTTTCACAAATGCTTTGTTGTTGCTTTATTTTAATTTCCGTTCTTTATTGCGTACCCACCGCTGCACTAGCAGGAAGGCGGCAATCTCAGCGGCCTTGGATTGTGAGTAGGGCCACCAACGCCATGCTCTATTCAACGACAATATAATCCACTTCGACTTGTTATAATCGCTTTTGCAGTGACAATCTTTGCGCAATTTGTTGCTGTTGTTGCTTTTACTATCGCGGATGCTCGACATCACCTACTTGTTGTTGTTATTGGTTACAATCGTGATTTTATTTCCGAAATTACGGAAGCTTTAAGCGCATTTTGTTGTTGTAGCTTATTGGTACTGTATTTGTTTTTGCTACTGGAAATATAATAAATAAATTATATATTCCAAGTGTTATTCTGTTCACCTCGCGTTGCTCAGCAGCACATTTTTGTCTTATTACACTTTCTGTCAAGCCCATCCGCTGGTGGCTCGGTAACGGAATTCTTTCTATTCGGAAGTGGTTATATGTTATTGTTGTTGTTATATTTTTTAAGCTTTATCGATTTTTAGTCTTATTTATCCATACTGTATTGTATTTCTAGGCATTACCGATGAATTCCTTCGTTTATGTTTGTTTTATGCCGGCACTCATTCTTTAGAAAGTTGCCTTATTTTATTTTACAATTATTTAAATTGTAAAAATCTATGAGCTAAACCTATGTCTTTGAAATAATCGTAAGAGCTTTCCTTTCTAATCAATTAAGTTTGAGCCTGTCAAAATATTATTTTCAGCCTTCCATCATTCCAAGATTTTTTCTATAAATATCTCTTTTTTCTAGGTCATGGTCAAGTTTTCCGGTATCTTTTGAAGTCAAAAACAAATTCGGAGACCTGATCTGTGATTCGCTTTAACGAAGATTTTTATTCTTGCGAATGAGATTGTTTTGAATAATTCAAAGGAAGCCCACACTTCCAAAATTTTTGTGTTTACTTCAAAAACCCTAAATCTAATGATGTACTTGGGTACTATGAGTGATATAGTATATATGTTATATATGATAGCGATGTAGTCTTTGTTATCCTTGGGCATTTTGTAGCCAAAAATTTAAGAGCCAGTTAAGATCGGAAGTCTATAAATTGAAACTACAAATGCTCTGTGATTGAAAACTACTCGTAAAAAGATGAGAACGTAGTATAGTTCTACAGTGCCTCTCAGAAGACATTCGGAATAGGAAATATCTGATGTTCTATTCATTGACTGTATCCAACTCGGATATTAAATTCGTTGTTTAAAATGTACCAGTTTTTCCAAAGACTATTGAGAGAGATTCTCTTACGAGTATGGAATAACGTTCGACCGAAGCAGCCAGGTTCGATTTTCTTGAGAATTTGCGTAATATGCCAGTTGAGCTGTATTCGATTCGCGCAGCATTGGAGAGTAACAACCTAAGAGAGATGTTGAAACAAAAGAGCTTGTATAAACACTAACTTACACAGAAAACAAATAGAGAAGGATCTGACGTATACAAAACATTTCTACAGCCGTAAAGAAATCGTTTTCATGGACAGAAAGAGATAACCCATAACCATCCTCGTCGGATATCCCTAATTACCACAATTAAGGAAAAAAGGTGTGTGCGTACACGTAGCGGATCTGATGCGTCACTACAACAATACTACTTGTATAATATATACATAAGAATAGCATTATCTGTGGCTTCACCATAACCCTTGAAAATAACGACAAGTGTGTGCGAGGAAGACTTAAGTCAAATGGCATAAAGTGGCAAATGCTTGTGTACCACAAATAAAAGTAAGTATGTATGTAATGCATATATTTTATTAATGCAGACAAATATTTCCCTAACCAATTTATCAACGTAGTACGCCGTGCAAACAAATTAAGTGCCAAATGGGAGAGATTTGTATTAAGAGTCGACGCCAGTATTGGTCAACATGTGTATTAATTGCTTTGGCGTAACGACGCAACGGCTGACAGTGGCAAAGTGGTTATTGAATATGAAAAATACAGAAAAAAGGAATGTGGCCTGTAGCAACAATAAACAAAACCATGAAATTAAAGTCAAGTTGTTGCAACTTCATTGCGGCTCACCCAATTTGCGGTGGAATGTGGCAAGCAGAAATTAAAATCAACCGTGCATTGGGGTGGGCGAAGTTAGAAACACCATGAAAAAACTCTGTTTCTGTTTTTACAGAACCAACAGAAGAATGTAGCAAGCAGTTAAAACAACAACACCATTCCACATACAAATACGAAAACTGAGCGCACTCTCAAGCGGAACTGACTGACAATTATAGACATTAAGAATGATGGCTAGATAGAACCGTAAGCGATTACTTACCGGGTGCTGAGGAGAAGGCACAGGAAACGAAAGCATGACATAAGGTAAATTATTCTCGGCGCAGACGCGGAGATGCAACAAGTGAGCAAAGTGAGTGAAAAGAGTGTGGTCAGCAATGCTTAGTCGGGTATGTCTGCAGGTCTGTGCAACTGTGAGGGCACTACCGGATAATTACTGAGGAAGTGGCTACGAGTTATTAGACAAAACTGAAAAATGTGGGAGTTTAGAGGAATCTAGCAAAAAAAAACCGAATTAATACAATTGCGTGCCGCATGTGTTCGTTGTACTCTCAGCAATTAATTTGTTTTACAATTAAATTAAAACTTTAAATGTTATAAATTAAGGTTTATTGTAATGACAGATGGTGCTTTGAAAGTTCGTACAGCTTGAAGGTAATTGTTTCAAATTTCAAAAGCTGCGAGGCATTCAACAAAGGACATAAACAAATAAAGATGCTGCTGTGTTGTGCGATGTACATTTACGTAGGTTGCCTAATATATTGCCAGCCTAATATATTGCCAGTGTTGCAATCTGGCAACTCACAACTTTATCGTAAAGTTTAACATTTTGATGTTATACATATTCAGAACAGTTGACACACGAACCCTAGTTGTGTTGTTTACAGTAACATAAAATATTCATCTCGGCCAAAAAATAGAATTGAATCCCTAACGTTTTCGAGCGATTATTTTATACAATTTTCGAAGTGGATTAACTCAGCAACAGTTTCATCAGGGATCAGTGTTTGTATGGTGAATTCAATTGAGGTCGTAGATCCCAGTGTTTCGGAAACTATTGCTGCAAACTAATATTGCATATTATGTAATTTACAGTGAGATTAGGACAACAAAAGTCATGAAATGGACCAGCATACATTCAATATTGCATGAATATTTGCTGGTATAACATCGTGGATAACACAGTGGATCTCTGATGTGTGATATTTCGTAAATGAATTTACTTAAAAAGATTCGTTTTTCAATTTCTTAACAGAAATACTCACTTGCTATAAAAAAAAGAAAAAATAAGACAAGCCCATAAAACATCACTTTCGAAATATATCTGCCTATTTTTATGCCAGACCATTATTGATGAATTCATTTTGAAAACTGGGATATTTGACTGCGAGACATGATCACCTAGCAACATTTTCAAAACTACATAAAATAGATAATTAGTTAAACACAAAACCAATAACCAATTAATACACATTTATAAATAATAAATTTCCTACAACATTTATGTATGCGTCTGTTTGAGTTATACAAGTAAACCGTTCAAACCGTTTTACAAATAAATGTCTGTTCACAATATTGCTTCACCAATCCAAATGGAAACTGAAGCCAGTGGAAAGACACACCAGCATACATTTGCGCTGATTGTGCTCATAAATAAAACTGCGGAGAAGAAAATTTAATTCACCAGAATTTTATTACTAGTTTGGGCAGTTATGTAGTTTTCTACTTGTTCAAATTAATTCGGTTGACTTTAGAAAACATGCCGGATTAAGGTCTGGTAACTTGGGTTCAAAAAATCGAAAAATATTTTTTTGCTAAATTTGATAATACAATGTCCTCAGAATATACTGTGAAAATTTCAGACAGACACTCAAAATATTTCGGGAGTTATAACGAGTTTCACTTGAAGCGCCTCGGAATTTCTCTCTCTCGGAGTTATTGAACTTTAAACGCGTTTTTCCTCAAAACATTGGTTATCTCTGGTCGGCCCGGGTTCCTATCTTTTTTTCCTACTGAATCCAATTGCCTGTCAAATTTTATATAGGCCTGTTCTCTACACTTATAATTCTCGTTTACACTAACTGCTAACTTTTTATTTTACAACACCTTTCTTTGTTAAAACAAAAGAACTTTTTTTTCAAACGTCCGCCATTTTGATATTTTACCCTTGAAATTTAACTTCCGTAGTTCCGACCAGAATGTGACATGTCTATAGGTTTAAGAATAATAAACAAGAATCTTTGGATTTCAGATAACATGCAAGGGCCAAAATCAACCTGGGCCTACTCAACGTGCAATTTTTTTGAATGTTCCAACTTCGTAGTGACAATAATAATAGTAATAAAGCTAAAAATTGTTTTTCATATAAATTTTGTTTTTATATTTTCAATATTGTAAAATAAAAACACCCTAAATACTTCAAGATGCACTTCATTCATTTTATCTTTATATAATATAAATCTTCTGACCGTTGTGTTTGCCTAGGAACTGCGTCCTAAACGGATAGGCCGATTTTGATGAAATTTTGTGTGTACGTTCAAGGAGATTCCGGGAAAGGTTGATATTCTCCAATTTGGTCCACTGAAAAATGTTTTTTGAAAAAAAAATTTTTTAAATTTTTTACATTTTTAATCAATTTTTTAATTTTGGAATGTTTGACTCGATGATATATGGCGCTACCATCGACAGTATCCAATATTCAAAACCTTAAATTGGCGTAAACGTGGTATTAAACAAAACGATGCCAAAGTAAAAGGCGATATCTGTGGATATATATCATTATGAG